>NC_052616.1:49460989-49760989 GCF_016545825.1 Eucalyptus grandis | reverse complement strand
TCATAACAACTTCAAAAAGGCACTTGAGTTGATGAGAAGGGCTACTGCGGAGCCGTCAGTTGAGGTCAAAAGAAGAGGTACTCTCTTTATTTTCTTGTGTACTTGTATCCTTTCCAAATGCATTGCAGTGGTGCTGTATGTTTTGTTTTTTCAATTCTCCTTTTGTTATTTTAGGATGTTTCGATGGTCATTATAACTCTTATGAAAATGGCTCATGTACATGTTGCTTCCTATCCGCAATCTAGTTTATCATTTGCTCCAGTGGGATGAAATGCTTTTAATTGTGCAATCATATGAAAGTTGAGAAGAGACTGTCCCATGCATATGGTTAAATATTGAAACCACTCTGAGAAAATTATTAGCACCTGTCATCCAAGGGATCATGTCATAGGCACACTACTGGGCCATCTATGTCCTGCTTTTAAAAACTAGCTTACTTTAAACAAGTCTTTTTGGATCCTGTGATGTGTCAGCAAGACAAAGTTCTGCCGATTGATAGCTAATATGGCTTACAATGACAAGCATAAATTTGTTTTTTTTTTCCTTCCTTTTTTTAAGCAAAATTTTAATTTCTCTTTATTTTTGGCTAACCTCTCCAGATGGCAAACTAAAACATTCTGAAGCACAATGTCATTCTCTCACATTATTTCAACTGTAAAAAGAAATCGTGGCCTGTTTGCTCTTTAAGGACATTAAGCTTTTCATTTCTGAGAAACCATTGTCAGGACAATTATTGGTGTTGGTGTTAGAAAGGAAAATGAATTCTGTCAATGCCATGTAGGGGCTCAAGATCGGCAAACTGAATCTAATTGGTTTGATTTGTTTTTCTTGCAGTGGCTGCTGATGGGAATGAACCAGTTCAGATGAAGCTGCACAAATCATTGAGACTGTGGACATTTTATGTGGATTTGGAGGAGAGCCTGGGTACCTTGGAGTCCACGCGTGCAGTCTATGAGCGAATTTTAGACTTGAGAATAGCCACTCCCCAGATAATTATCAATTATGCAGTTCTGCTGGAAGTATGAATTCATTTTGACAACATGCTTTGTCTCTCCTTGCTCTTATCTTCGGAGACATCGTGCTAATGTTTTTTTTTATGTGCAGGACAATAGATATTTTGAAGATGCATTTAAGGTATATGAAAGAGGTGTCAAGATATTTAAGTATCCTCATGTGAAAGATATATGGGTCACCTATCTCTCTAAGTTTGTAAGAAGATATGGAAAGACGAAACTGGAGCGGGCAAGAGAGTTGTTTGAGCATGCTATTGAAACGGTATGTGAATTAATTTTTCAGATTAGTGCAGTTGGTCCATATTTTTTTGTTATTGAGATGTAGCTGCACTGTGCTGCTGTTTATATTATTGAGAAATGTGGTGGTGCAGAATGGGTTTTCTTTTTGCCAGCATTTTCTTTCTTTCGTCTTCCTTGATTCACGTGTGAGGGATTTTTTTTTTTTTTTTGGGTTTAAGGAAATACTGCTGAAAAGATTATCGTATGGTAGATGATATTCTCAGGGAGTTTTACGTAGCAAGCTCATATCTTGGGTGTAGATACTTTAGTCTTTTTGCTATTGACTAATTTTAAATAGATGAAGAAATTTAGTCTTAACTTGGTGGGGCTACGAGTCTCTGATGATATTGTGATGATTCAGTAGGACAGTTAGTTCATAGAACTTCTTGATAAAAGAGACTATTTTGTCCTGATTGTGTTGGTTTTGACTAATTTGAATCACTGCCCCAGCATATTCTCATCAATCTGCAAGTAATTGGATTGTTAAGACAAAGATGAAAGATCTCCACAAACTGAGTTGATTAATTGTCTTAAACTCTCAAGTAATGTAATTCCATACAATTTGGTTTTAGGTTCACTCGTTGGAAGAATCCTGTTAACGTTACACCTTACACTATGATTGCCTGAGTCATTGTTTCTTGATGTGTTTGTTTTCAATAGCAAATGAATATGTAGCATGTGAATCTTACTCATTTCTTTTGATAGTTTTAACCGTTTCTCAATCTAGAAGTGAATTTGGCAAATAGTCATTGAACTAATCCTGATATCTGATTATAATCATTTTACTTCTGCCCGTTAGACCCCTTCTGATCAAGTAAAGCCTTTGTACCTTCAATATGCGAAATTGGAAGAGGAGTATGGTCTTGCAAAGAGGGCGATGAAGGTGTATGATCAAGCTACTAAGGCCGTGCCAGGCAATGAGAAGTTGGCAATGTACGAAATTTACATAGCACGAGCAGCTGAGATATTTGGTGTCCCAAAAACAAGAGAGATCTACGAGCAAGCGATAGAAAATGGGGGTCTTCCTGACAAAGATGGGAAGGCTATGTGCTTGAAATATGCCGAGCTCGAGAAAAGCCTGGGTGAAATAGATCGTGCTCGTGGAATTTACGTGTATGCATCCCAATTCGCTGACCCAAGATCTGATGTTGATTTTTGGAACAAGTGGCATGAATTCGAGGTGCAGCATGGGAATGAAGACACCTTCCGAGAAATGCTTCGAATTAAGCGCAGTGTTTCTGCAAGCTATAGCCAGGTATGCAGTCATAAATCTCTTTCTTGTGTTTTCTATTCTTTATAGATGAACATTTTCTTCTGGAGAGCATAAGGCACTGTTCTTTTGCTCTATTGGCCATTATGATGCTTGCTTCTGTTTTTCTTTTTCTTTTTTGGTAAAGGTATGCTTCTGTTTTTCTTTAAATTATGATTATCAGAAGAAAGATGATTTTTTCCAAGAAGGTGACTTCAGTCTGATAAACTGAGTAGTGTAGTTGTTCCTGGGGAAATAAATAAAGTACTTGTCATGCCAAGCGGCTGAAACAATTTGGGCTGTTTTCTGCAGCAAGCCATCTAGCATCGAAACTTATCAAAGTTGCGCCGCCCCCGCCCGCCCCCACCCCCCACGAGTTGATTAAAATGGAACTCGGAAATGATTTACAATATAACTAAATGAGCAAATCTTTCTTTCTTTTACATTTTTAGGGTTAGCCCCTCTCGATACTCCTGCTTGCTCTGTGTACAACATCATTTTGTTAATGGAAGTCGTGCTTTTCTAACATTAATTTCTGCCTTTTCACTGTACCCTTCAGACACACTTCATTCTGCCTGAGTATGTAATGCAAAAAGACCAGAAGATGGATCTCGATGACGCAAGAGACAAATTGAAGCAGGCCGGCGTTTCGGAGGATGAGATGGCCGCTCTCGAGAGGCAGCTTGCACCTTCTGCCAATGACGTCACGACGAAAGAAGCGAGCCGAAAAGTTGGTTTCGTGAGTGCTGGAGTGGAATCTCAGGCAGATGGAGGTCTAAGAAGTAATGTGAACAACGAGGACATTGAACTGCCAGACGAAAGTGACTCGGAAGAAGAGGATAAAGTTGAAATCGCGCAAAAGGAAGTTCCGTCGGCAGTTTTCGGAGGGTTGGTTCGGAAGAGGGAAGACACCGAAAAGGAAGAGGAAGGCAAGGATGGCGAGAGCCGTCTCGGCGCCCTAGAGAGAATTAAAAGACTTAAAAAAGCTTCCGGCTGATGTAGCGATTGACTCGAGCATGTCGGTATCTTAGATAAAATTTTTGATCAACTTCTGTAGTCAAAAGCTAGAATGTGTACCAGAGTTTGCTCCTTCCACTGAAATTTTCAGATGATGTAATTCTAGAGCTTTGCCGTGTCAAATCCTTGCAGATGTATTTTTCTGGTTTCACAGTTGTATACCCCAGTATTGAAATGTTTCTAGGATATAGCTTGTGAGGACAAAATGCCTCCATTATTTGCATCACAAATTTTGAATTGGGATCCCCTTGAAATTTCATCTAGTGTTAATCAGCTTTTTAACACCTACAGGATGTCTAATGTGTTGTGCTTTGAATGTGCTTCTTTAATCAATCATTTTACAGGTCTGACTTTGACAGGTTCAGTTTTTCAGACGAAATTGGGTGAAAATGTTGGTTCTTTTCCATCTTCATTTCTTTTCCATGAGAAGTTTTTGACTCCAAAAGGGGCTTGAAAAATCCACTTTGGGTACTAACGGTTCATATTGTTTTTTCTATTCCTGAAACAGAAACGAAAATGCTGATGTGGACCGACATGCTGGCATAGTGTCGGTGCTTACATGTAGCGATCGCCAACCGCCGTGTCAAGTGCGGTATGCACGGCCCAGTTTCTGTCTTTTTATCCTTTTATTTAATTGAACAAATTCTTAAATGCATAAGTATTAATAGAATTTCTCAGAAAAAAAAAAGTTCAGAAAAATTAGTAAAATTTCACGGGTGATTCTATTTTCTATAATAAGATTTTCAAATATCAAAGGCATGAGATACATTTTCTTCTTAAAATAAGATACATTAGACTCACCTTTACGAACAATATGAAAAAGTGAAATTTGATATTCCATGACTATACTTGATTTGGCAGCTTGAGTCTATGGACACCCCCCAATTTTGATGGCAACGACACCGTTTGTGCAACAAGTGTGTCGGTCCAACCCGCGGCTCATAATGACAATTCTTTTGACCCAATTTGCATGCTACACAACAATGTCGAAGAATTACAACATGTCTCTTCTTCTTGGTCGATTACCCAAATCGAGTACAATGCCGTCGACACAAGCCGCGAAAACGGCCTACTTTAAGCACCAAGTCTTAGGCAGAGAGGACAGGGAGTAATTTGCAAACAGTCCTCATGCACAAGACCTCAAGGTCTAATCTGACATTTGACATTGTAAGGCTGCATAAAATCATATTTGTCAAAGGAGCTTACAACGTAACAGAACCAAATACAGAGACCTCAACCAATCATCCTCGCAAGCGATACAAAGCGCAAAAGGTACACAGACACCACATCACACATTCCCATTTTTCTGAGGATATATTCACCAAATGCGAATGCAAGATCGCCACAAAATCGCTAATTCTACGATTCCTATAACTTGCCCGTTATGGATCCGTGTCTTTGTAAAGCTTTCAATCCAGCTTGTAAAAAATGAGTTCATTATCTATGTGATTAACTGATAAGACAGATGAAGGAGTCAGTACATCTGCTGGTAAATGCCGCCCTCCATCAATAGCAAATTCTCTTGCAAGATATCAAAAATTGTCTTGCGAATTATAACTTGTAAGGTAGCTTCTGAAAAATCGTACACTCATTGGAAGTTGTGCGCCCTCTTTGCTGATGTGAGAGTATTAGAGAGAAGCATTGCTATTGTCATTGGACCAACTCCCCCTGGAACAGGAGTGATAGCTGATGCTACTTTACAGGCCTCCTCATAGCAAACATCTCCAACTAGCTTGTAACCCCGAGAGCTTTTTGAATCCTGTTACAAGCACCAAATACATAGGTCCGCAAACATCAAAACTCGATAGTTTGTCCAATATTAGCTGGAAATATGCACCAATTACAGTACGAAGTCCTGTGGCAAGTTGGCTTTCAAAATGATAACCCAGTCATAATACTCATAATATCTATTGTCTATGCAATTTGACATTTACCACCACATGTATCCATACAGACTGATCAAGCCAACAGCAGCTTCCATGCAAAACCTCTTTCATATAATTGACAGCAATAAGCTTCAATAGTGATCTTGTAAATAGTAAACATGGCATAATTTCATGATGAAAATACAATTACCTCAACTGGATTGATCCCGACGTCAATAATCACTGCACCAGGTTTGATCCAGCTCCCTCTCACCATGTTGGCTTGCCCAACAGCTGCAATTATGATATCTGCCTCTCTTATGATCTCCTCAGGATTTTGTGTCCTGGAATGGACAATGCTGATGGTTGCATCTTCCCTCTAGAAAAAGAGGAAAAAAAATATATAGCAGCTGAAGAAAGATAAATTTCTTAAGATGACATTGTTCGACAAGAAAGAAGTATACCTGAAGCAGCAAAGCAGCAGGCATCCCAACAATATTGCTTCGGCCAATCACGACAGCTCTCTTTCCCTTAATACCAATACCATATCTATGCAATAGCTCTATGCAACCTTTAGGAGTGCAAGGCACAAACAGGGGCTCTCTTCCTCTCATAGCAAGTCGACCAATGTTGAGTGGGTGAAAACCGTCCACATCTTTCTCAATACTTACTGCATTTAGGATACTCTCCTCATTCATATGCTGAAAAAACAATGACTTAGCTGATAAAACTCTATGCAGAACAAGAAGATGCCATTTAATTTAAATACGGGCAGACAGGGCCCAGGAGCCTTATTCCACAGTCCAACAAACTCCTGGTATGGGGGTATGTGTTGAATAAAAAACAACTGCCAATACACCACTCAATAAAGCCACATTAGGTTATGAGGAAAATCTAAAAGTTCTGATCACCCCACTGTCTATGGCCACCAAAATGAAAATGTCATGTAGAAAGACAGGAAAATATCTAGAAACAGTGCTAAACAAATCTCAGACTAAGAACATCAAAGTTGAAGCTTAGAATGTCACATTCTCCATGAAGCAGAGCATAAAATGTCCATTGTAAATGCAGTTGGTTGTAATAAGAATAACTATAGAAAGTCACATTCACGTGTAGAGGTCATTGTAACTCCTCCAACAATAACATCAAAATTCACCTTTTCTAATGGACCATCCACTGGCCAACCAACGATTTAAGAAAAAAACTCAAGTTTGTTCACTCTACATGGATCAATTGGGAAGAAAGCAAAAGTAGTTAGCATTGGGACATACCGAAGGCAATGGTAACTGAACAAGAATGCCATGAACCGAAGGATCATCATTGAATCCCGAGATAAACTTGAACACTTCTTCTTCTTTTGAGTCTGCAGGCAAATGCACTTCGAAGGAGTTAATTCCCACAGACTCACAAGCCTTCTTCTTGTTGCGTACATAAGTAGCGGAATCCTTCCTGTCGCCAACAAGAACCACCGCCAACCCTGGTACAACCCCAATCGCCTCCTTCATTCTTGATACTTCAGCTGATACCTCGTCTCTGATAAGCTTCGAAACATATTTCCCATCAATCACTTTGGCACTGGCCTCATTCGCTACTGCAGCTTCACACACGCGATTAATTAATACAGGCTCCAAAGTTGCATCTTCCACACACAAAAGATTGGCTCAAATTTCAATCTATATGCATGGAAAGCAAAATTCTTTTATTCATTCAGTCCAAGAAAAGTTCTCCAGCTTCCATTATGCTGAAAATTCACGCAAAATCTCACAGATTCGTGAGCCATGTTCGTTAATCTTGATGGGTGATGAAATTTTTTTCCGAATATGTCAGCAAATTCTACGTCAGGAAATCCCATCATCTTGCTACATTTCACGCAATTCTACTTTTCGTGATTTCTACATCCATAAAACATTGTAAATTTTCTTGAAATCCACAACCGAAACGAACTTCTCGTGCATCCAAGAAAAGCTTTGTTGAGCTCGAACTAAAGCTCCACCACAAGATCAAGCAAACAAGGCGAAGAAAAGAGGAAAAAGACACGAAAAGGACGGAAACAGCGACCGACCCGGAAGTGGGGCGGAAGCGCGGACGGCGAGGGTCCCGAAAGACGGGACCTTTGACGAGGCGCAAGGACGGCGGGGCAGCGACAGGCGGCGGACCAAGACAGCGGCGGAGGCGGCGGCGTCCTTGCGGAAGCTCGCGGGGAAGAGACGGGACGCGGTGGAAGTCGAGCACTCGCCGATCGCCACCATTCTCGGGGGCGGGTCTCTACGGATGGAATCGGATCGTGGGGATGCCGTACAGTCCGCAAGAACTGCTTTCGTTGTACGAGGTTTTAGTGAGAGAGAGAGAGGGTTTTACAACGTGCGAGGGTTCCGAACGGTGCAGTATGCGTCTGAGCGGTCGGTAAATGCACCCAAAACTCATTCCAAGATTATAATTACTTCTTGAAAATTTTTAAAATTACAATAAAGTGTAAAGCCTTTTTGGTAATAACTGATTCTATTTTTTTTTCTCGAAATAAAAAAAAAAGAAATACCTTTGGTAAAAAATTTTGTTTGTGGGAATATATTTAGAAAAACTGATTCTATTTTTTTTTCTCGAAATAAAAAAAAAATACCTTTGGTAAAAAATTTTGTTTGTGGGAATATATTTAGAATAGAATTAAGAAGTAAAAAAAGTTATTTTTATTCCTGAGAATAATTTCAAGAATCAAACCTAATTTTTTTCTTTCTTTTATTTTTTTCTTTTCTCCTTCTCTCTTCTTTTCTTCTCCTTCCTCCCAATCCCAATTGGTCACCGACTACTACTGGCCATAGTTGTCGACGACAGTCAATTGGGCGAGGTCCAACAAGCTTGCCTGGCCACAGTGAGCCTCAACATCACCGATGGCCAGGCAAACAGGCAAGGCTCGACCTTGCCTAGGTGGTGCAAGGTCTCCCTTAGCTGGTTGTCAATCACAACAGATGGCGATCGATTACAAAGAAGAAGAATAAGAAAAAAGAAAAATAATAAAAGTATTAAAAATTAAAAGAAATTAAAAAAATTAAGAATTCTATAAAACGCATTTCTATCCTGGAAATAGAAGTTTTATGCAGTTATCAAATACGTTTTTTTGCCCATAAATTATTCTCAAAAACAGAATTAGAAAAAATCATTTTTGATTAAATTTTTTTCTCAGAAACAAAGTGATTACAAAAGGGCTTTAAATGCACGATATTATATCAAGAAAAAAAAAGAAAAATATTGATATGACTTTTTATTACTTTCTTGAAACGCACGATATTATATCAAGAAAAAAATTTATAAATGTAAAATGATTAAAAAAGAAAGTATCGACATCATTTCTTTTGGTTATGAGCAAAAGATTTTGAACGCGCAAAAATTCAACGCTCTCTGTTTCTCGGACCAGTTCACATCCATCAATAGGAGCCAGTTAGAAGGAGCTCGAACTGCTATGACCAAGCTTTGACAAAACTTGATTGGCCACGACCGCGAGCTCGAAGAAGCTTGGAAGCTGGAGCGGCCATAGGCTGCGTTTGGTTCAGATTTCGCGGCTTTGAGTTCACGCAAATCTTGAAAGCCCAAAACTACTTGGGAAAAATGCGATAGTGTTTGGTAAAAAAATTTTGCAAATGAGCTTTTGTGTTGAATGTGTGTTTGGTAAGAAGAACATTTGCAATGAGCTTTTTGATGGGTATAATGTGTATATATATATTTTCTTTTCTTTTCTTTTCTTTTCTTTTTGAAAAATCAGCTAAACCCTTCGCCAGGCCGGCGAAGGGGTTGTGGGCCGGCGCGAGCGGATCTGGCGCCGGCGGCCGTCGGTCGGCGAGGTCGCCCGAGGTCGGGCGACCTCCGGCGAGGGTCGCGCGAGTAGAGGGCCGCCGGAGGTCGCCCGACCTCGCGCGACCCGGGCGACCGCCGCCCGGGTCTCGCGGCCGCAGGGCGAGGGTCGCGCGACGCAACCCGGGAGGCGGTCGCCGGGGTCGCGCGACCCTCGCGCTGCGGCCGCGAGACCCTCGCCGAGGGTCGCCCGAGGTCGGGCGACCTTCGGCGGCCCTCGGGTGGGTCGCGCGACCCTCGCCGAGGGTCGCCCGAGGTCGGGCGACCTCCCGGCGGCCCTCGGGCGGGCCGCGCGACCCTCGCCGAGGTCGCCGAGGTCGGGCGACCTCGGCCGATGGCCGCGCGGCGAGATCTAGCTCGCCGGCGGCCGTCGCCGTCGCCCTTCGCCCTTCGGCGGACCGGCCAAGGTCAAGCTCCTTTTTCATTTAAAAAAATATAAATACGGGGACAATAATGGAAATATGAAAAATCAATGAGGGTAGTTTAGGAAAGAAAAAAATATTTTCAGCATTTCCAAGTACTCTGCTTTCATTTGAAAGCTCATTGGGGGGCTTGCCAAACACCCTCTCTTTGGCTGAAGGAGCTTTGGGGGCTGGATGGGCTTTCTAAATGCCCATCCAAACGCACCCATAAGCGATCTCGATGAAGCTCGATTGGCCACGACTATGAGCTTAAACACGTCTGGAAGCTGGAGCAGCCATGGCCGGGACCTCGAGGAAGGAAATGTAACGACCCCATGATAATTCTATTTTAGTTGTCAACTGAAGAGAGATACATGAAACCTACGTGTTTGTATAAACCATGGCGTGGCAAAGACAAGCGATACGGGTTTCGATATTTCATACTATAGTTCGATGTTTAGGCCACCGATAGGGACGTATTTTTGTTTCGAACCCTAACTCACTTACATGTAGCTGTAATTGCAGTGTTTTTAGAAGGTCTTTTTAAGTAATATTACACCAATCGATCTTCAAATTGCACAAACATAATATCGATAACATTTAATTAATAATCTTAGAGATATTACTGTCGTAATTACTTGAAGAGCGTAATTTTTATGTGCGAAACAAATATATTTGATTATTCTAGGCATGGATCGAATTTTAATTTGATAAAAAAAAATTGTGGACAAGTTGTTGACAACTGATTTGGGTTCTAGCTTGCATCTTGTTTTAAGTCCATGAAATCGTTAAAGCATTTTATGAATAGTACAAGTGATCGGTTCTCGATATGATTTGATTCCAAAGTGGAATCCGGAAGTAGACTAGTTCCAAATTTGAACCAGAGCTATATCAATCTTAGAATTAAGAACCAGACCGACTAATGGTTGGATCTACTTTGATCCAATTTAATGGAACTAGTCTCTATTTGACTTTTGTAGCAAATCACAAATATGCAACCAAGAAAAAAGAAAATACTTTACGAAAAACCCTCCCTTGCCCCTCTTTCGCTCCTCTGAAGACAAACCAAATATTTGTGCATGTAGATATGGTCATTTTAGTTCTAACCTCGGAATCAAGAAAAGGGCCGATCAGCCACTGGTTCCAAGAATAGGAACTAGGAACCGGACCGTCACCCTTGGGAATTGCCTATAATCAACCAATTTAGCCGGTCCGAGTGGCTCCCGGTTCGGGCCACTCTTGTTGTACATTTTTGGTCCCATCTATACTCTAATGTTTACTCCAAAACTTGTATGACAAATGATTTTTTTTGCTTTCTCGAGATAAATGAGATGGCCGCCCTCGAGAGGTGGTGGTGGCTTCTACAGCCTTCACCCAACACCACCGTCGCCGCCACCGCCGCCGCAAAAGAAGCGAGTCGAAAAGTTGGACGTGCAATTGTAATTCACAAAACTCTTTCTCAATCTCAAACCGTCACAAAACAATTAAACAAAATAAATAAAATAAAATAAAATAAAAGAGCAAAAATATATTAAAAACAATTAATGCCCTTTTTGAAATCGAGCTCTGCACAGTCTACAAGCCGCGATTCATCATGGCGTTGTACTGCTCGAAAGACTCCTGCCTCTGCAGCCTCATCTCCTGATTGAACTTCTGTATGAACGCCTCCACCCGCCGGTTCAGCTCGTCCTGGCTCGGCGACCCCTTCGCCGGCGACGCCTTCCCCTGCGACGGCGAGGCCAGCTCATTCGTCCGGTCCCTGAACGTCTCCGACTTCCTCATCGCCGGCGCCGGGGCCTGATCCAGCGGCTCCCGCTGCTTGTTCTCCCCCCACGTGTCGGACTTCCTCAGGCGGCGCCTCGCCGCCAGCGGCACCGGCCGGCCGTCGGTGATCGCCTTCCACGTGTTCTCCAGCGTCTCTTGCCGTTTCGGCCTGATCACTCCCAGAGCTTCTCGATCGAACGAAAATCCATCGGCGATCAATCGGTATTCAGAAATCAATGTTTTTCGATTTCGGATTTAATCTGAACTGAGCAAATAAGCGTACCTTCGGGGCTGGCTTTGGACGGTCTCCGGTGAACGAACCTCGAAGAAACCAGCGGTTTCTCCGGCGTGGGGAGGCGCTCCGCCGCGTTACTCCCCTTCGCCGCCGGCGTCCAGGCGGACCTCGAAATCATAAACTCCTCCTCTTCCTCCGCCTCCGCGCGGTCTCCACGTCCATCTCCGCCTTCATCCACCGAGCGCTCCGCAATCTCCGCCTCGGGAACCCCGGCCGGCCCGCTCTCCCCGTGAGCGACGTCCTCCACCGGCGAGAGGCAGGCCATTCCACCGGGAGGCAAAAAGAGAACGCCGTCGCCGGACGACTCCGCCGCCGCGGAGACCACCCGCGCCTCCTCCGCCTCATGGAGGTTGCCGTGGAGCCTGGAGGAAGCGGCGATGGTGACGATGATGCCGTTGATGACGAGGTAGATGTAGGGAGGCTCGAGCCACGAGAGGAGCGAGAGCCACAGGAGAGGATCTGGACGCTGGCGAGCTCGGCGACGGAGGGGCCGGCGAGCCTCAGGGCCAGCGCAGCCGCCAGCACGGCGGCCGACGCGGCGGCGACCCTAGCCGAGAGCGCCCAGGCACTGCAAGACGCCGCCATTGCTGGTTGCTGAGTCGAAGCTCTAGAGAGAGAGAGAGAGAGAGAGAAGAGAGAGAGAGAGAGTGGAGCTGGAAATGCGTTTAGCGGTGCTCAGAGTCGCATCATAAAGTCATTTGGTTTTTAATGCGCGAGGCTTCGAGTGGTTTCCGGCCGTCGGATGCAGTGGTTGGACGGTGGATGATGAAATCTCGGGAAAGGTTACGAAATAAATTTCGGATTTTCTTTTTATGAAATGTTGAGTTGCATTAATAAGTGTGCCTCCAAAATTAAAAACCGAAATTTGGTTTTTTTTTTCTTTTTTGTTTTTCATTTTTTTTGCAATTTTATTCTTTTTGACGATACGTTAGTTTCGTCGGACCATGTATTTTGTCAAAGTGTTAACGTCTCGGAAAGTACATTACACGTCACATTTTATTGTAATTCAACATTTTACAAGATTGAACTTTTATGTTTCTATTTTTTTCCTTTTTGCCACACGAATTTGCTACGCTTTTCCTTTTTCATATAGCACAAAACTTTCGACCAAATAAAGAAAAATAGTATGAAATTTGTGCTCAATGATTAATCTCAACAAAATTGCATAGTTATATTCCTAAGGGCATAAAGGACCCCATTTTCTAGGTGGCCAAGAGAAATGTGTAACTTTATTGAAGGAACAAGTAATGATCATGCGAGGCACACTGATGGTAAGGTGACTAGCTCTTTTTGTTATAGAAAAAAATAGATAGATCTAAATTCAAAAGAAATCAATTTTCAATCGAAGATTAGAGATGAAAGAGGAGGATGTAGAAGGAGGGTTTGGAATCGGGCCATCTTGTCCCGGTGATTTTCATTGCTTGGGGTACATGCATGCCTGATCATTTTCGACGGCATGTGTTAATTAATTTAGTTAGCCTAAGCACAATTTATGCCAGGTAATTAGGAAGCCGCTTTCCAAAAAAAATAAAACTAAAAATTGTTTTATTTTACCAAAAATAAAATAAAATTAGGAAGCCGCTTTTGTTGGAGCGGCTAGCAAGGACGGTGGGGGAATGTCGGTACACCTGTACTTGTTGGTCCCTGCGAGGAACCGCAACGGTCATTTTTATGACCGTTGCTGCCCCACCCTAAAGCCGCGATGGTCTTTCTTTCTTGGATATTTCGAATATTCTGGTCACGTGCTTCCTCACGTGACGCGGAATCCCCTTCGTCCGCGCATTGCTTGCTGCATGTTCCCCAAGGTGCCCCGAGGCCGGGTCCTCGTGGGGAACTTTTTATTATTATTATTATTATTATTATTTTTTAGATTAGGTATTCGATATTGATTTTTGTCGAGAAAAATTGGAAAAGACGAAAGGTTCCTGTAATAGTCGACGAATGTCTCGAAAACAAATTCGAACTGTAAGGGGATTATTCACGCACGTAGCATGCCACAAGAAC
The DNA here is from genome assembly GCF_016545825.1 of Eucalyptus grandis. NCBI lineage: Eukaryota > Viridiplantae > Streptophyta > Magnoliopsida > Myrtales > Myrtaceae > Eucalyptus > Eucalyptus grandis. The sequence continues at coordinate 49,747,259 of NC_052616.1, read as the reverse complement.
TACGAATGCCTTCCGTAATGCATTAGTTGAACATCGTAGAATTGGCCAAAATCGATCAATTTCGAAGGCCAAATACATAGAAAAAAAAAGAGGTGGGATCTAATACCCAACTTCTCAAATTGATGAAGAGATGGGACGATGACATGACGATGTAAGTCATAACACTTCCATCGATTAGTCACTTAGTCGTAATTTTTTTTTTTTTTTGTGAAAGGTAATTATATTGAGCTATAACCAATAATTACAAAAAAAAAAATAGCATCAAAACATACACTCATAATGAACAAAGGTATAATAAGTGGAAGGGTGCCAAACAGCAAAAAAAAAAAAAGCCAACAAGGCAAAGCTACACGACATGGCTAGCACAACGACAGCCACATCCACAAGAAGGACCAAAACTAAACAAGGCAACTAGCTGGCCAAATAATGGCAACCCAAACAAAAGAGTCGTCGCCCATAAATAGCAGCGAATGAGATAAAAGCAGGAGCAAGGCTAGCAGAGAAGCATAGCAGCTAAGCGAAGCACAACAGCGGACCATCCTGTAGCACAACTCCAAAAACGGGAATGCTACAAAAGCGCCAAGTAGAAAAGAAGATGCAGGGGTCAATCCCCTAGCTACGTTGATGTTTCCTGTTTCTTGGATTGTCCTCTACATTTGTGAAAGTTAAGGTTTAATAAGGTGATTCTTCACGGTCGGAACCATGAAAGTATGGTTTCTAAATAGAATCTTATTCCTGTATTTCCAAAATAAAGTGGCAAAGAGCACCAAAAGAGAACCGGGCAATGGAGTGATAGAAATCCTTACCGGAAAGGTTTTATGGTCACTTATATCTTAAAACTTGCTTTGATTTGTCACTTTGAGTTCTTTCGCTACTAGGTGTGTTTCAAGTGGTGAGGAAGTCTTCGAGTAAAGAAGAAGTCTACAAGGAATTTTTTTTTTTTTTTAAATCAGGTTTTTCTTCTTCAGCATCAGGAAAAAATTATAAAATTAACAAAAAGAGAAGAAGAAGACGACAGAGGTAGATTGAGATGCTGGGGGCATAAAGGTTGCGCAGAGGGTGGCGTTGTCCATGGTTTGAGAGCCAGCCCTCGACAAGATGACCAGCTCTAGTTAGGACAAGGGCAAGCAGCCCTTGGCCTGGTCGCCATGTCCGATCCCCCGCCGGCGTTTAGGGCGACGACACTAGCTCCATGCAGCCCGAGTCTAGCGCTCGACATTTAATTTCTTCCTTTTTGAAATGATCAACTTTAGATTTGTTTTTCCTTAGCTTAAGTCTCCAATAATTTCTGCAGCGGCAATAATAAAACGACATCATTTTGTGCTTGAAGAAGTTCTCATCATCACGCCATCAGTCATCGAGGATTGGAAAATTGATATAAAAAAAATAAAAAAAAATGGCCCGTGTGATTCTCTCTGTTCACAGAATAGAGCTTAAATGAACGAAAAGAAAGTTCTAGGATTAAAGCAATGGACCGATATCCCGAAAAATATCAACTACGAAGTCCTTCACTGCTACAATGATGCACACCTGAACTTTGGTCCCGGCTTTTTGGCTAAGCGATGGAAACTTCTCAAACTGCCAGAATGTCTTGTTCAAGGGGCCAGGAAATGTCGTCATCGGTTTGTCATCGGTTTATTAGCAGACGGTAGTAGAGGTTGATGGTAGACGGACGGCCTTTCCGTGTGCGCGAACAGGAAATGGATTGGCCAACCCTCTACTCCGGCGACAACAATAGCTTTCCGACCAAACACAAGAAGAATCTCAAGGCCACAGAATACGAGCAATACCATTCCACTGATTTCTTTACCAAGATCACTAAGGTTTAGCAAGTAAAAATACCTCAATCCATCAGAACACCAGATCCAAGAGACAATTGGCAAACTAGAGAGAGAGGCATAACCTGTTCTTCAATCTCTGTCCAAGATCGAAACATCTGTTTTTCATATTCGACATAGTGATGTAAGCATGACAAAAACGTGAAGGTCCCAACTATACCTAAGTCTTTATCATTTTGTCATTGTAACCAGAAGAAACATAGAGAGCTGCCCTCCTTTGCAGTGGCATCATAAATCATAAATCTTATTTATGAAGAACTCAAAAGTCAAAAGGGAAAGAAAAACCAGTATAGGCGGGCCATTTCACCTATCTTGTGTTTTCTTTGGAAATGACAGTTTTATCTTTTTCCTGACCAGATTTTGTTTCCTCTTCATCTTAACCTGCGATAGAAAGGTCATGCAGAGACATATGTGAGGGCAAGCAACAAAAGAAACAGAGCAAATCCATACCTTTGCTCTCGATGTTGCCACCGTGGACATGAAGGGCAGACATATCTCGATGGATAGTTCCTAGGAGGCAACCTGCAACAACTTTCCACGAGTTGGGAAATTTACCATCTGCCGTTCCTCTGCACGATACTCATCATCCCAAGGACAGTGGAAAAACTGAACTCCCATGTTGGCATGCACGAAGTTCAATGTCATCAGTTATTGAAATTGCGTCCTATAACATGACTGCAAAGACATCTATTTGCCTTCTAATCAGAGGATACCAAAGTTCAGGTAAGAACTTCAAATTCAATTCAGCAACAGAACTGAACTTAAAAATACACTATGGTTTTAAACAGGAAGCACAACAGTTAGTTAGAGAAAGCAAAGCCAGGATGAAATGTTGGTGTGTGCAAAAACATGTCAAAAGTATGAATAATAGTAGGGATATAATCAAGATTATTGCAACTGCTTTGAGAAGATACAAAAGCAGCATCTCATATGCTTCCCGTGTACTCTTCTTCCCTTATACCATTGTCTTTTTGATATCATGATTCCATAATGTGCTCAAATTTACATGAATGATTACATGAATGCTAAGAATATAATTGAGAATAAGAAGATACATCCTGACTACATCTCTACAGCTTGCTATCCAAAAAAATCTCCCAGTTGTATACTTTCACATCGAACTTGGAGTCACTTTGAAGAATTTCTCTTAATTCCCTGGCACAAGCTTCATCTCTGGCAAGTAGCAATCCGAAGCCCCCACCACCTGCTCCTACAAGCTTGTAACCACAGCAGTATGGATCAGCAAGCGTAAACAGACCATCAACAAATTCATTGCTACAATAGGGATCCAACTCCTGGTGCAGCCTCCATGTCTCTGACATTATTTCCCCAAGCTTATCAACATCACAGTTCATTAAAGCTTCCCTCCCTGTTTTCGCTAATTCAGTAAGGCGCTTGATGCTGGTAACAAGGAGGTTATCACGTCTAAGATATCGGGCCACCACCTTTGCAATACTTGGTGTGCTAGACGAACCTGCACAGACATTCCATAATTGCAGTTCTAATCACCATCCTCCACATATTGAACTCAATCATGCACCAATTCCCCAAAAGGTTGGGCAAATGAGCTCAGAACAAATAACAAGCCATAGTTGACAGCTACTCGTCTCCGATACTAAGGCAACAAAAGGAAAAAAGATTTGCATCCATATATCAAGACAAGAAAATACACTTGGAAGCAAGTGATTATAATCATGAGACAACATAATTGTTTTGTTCCAGTTATGAACAATATCATACATAAAATGGAGAAAGAGGCAGGAATACATACTTGACCAGTGAAAACGACCAGTAACCTCTGCTGCAACTCTGATATCAATTGAGACGAAGCCAAGAGGGGAACAACTTGAAGCTGTAATGGAACTCCAGGAAAACTAGTTGTAAATTTAATCCCAGGATACAAACCTCCAATTTGATCCTGCCAGCCACCTCCTGTTCCCATGATTTGTTCTAATACCAGAACAAGCCTGGCAACATTTTCATTGCTTTCATCTCCATCAGTTATCTGCAGAAGTCCTTTAACAACAGCAGCTGCAAGTATGCTGGAAGTACCCAAGCCACTACCGCGAGGAACATTGGCCCAAGTTTTGATCTGCAACCCCATAGACAAGAGCACCTTTTGATTAAGCACTCCAGTCACAAGCAATGCAGATTTAACTAGCCGAAAGGGATCGCCACTATCAAATGGTGTAGCAATGGAGGCAAGATCTTGCACATATAAATGGTTTCCAGAATCATCATTAATGGATACACCAGCTTCTTTTGTTGTTTCTATGATAGTGCCAATCGGAAGGGAACCTTCCAAACTAATTGCCATGTTCAGAACACAACCAGCACGCTCTAAGCTCCATGGGGGAGTGTCACTCCAACCTCCAACAAAATCAACACGAACCGGTAACTCGACTTTTATGGTCTTAGGATGGAACGTCTCATCCAGAGATCCACTGAGATGATTGTTCAGGATTCCCGACTTCTGAGGGTACTCCATCAGATTTTCTGAAGGCAAGGAGATCTATGGTCAAATTTGGCAAGACATGAATGATGAAAAGAGAGAAGTTTATATAAACCCCAAGGAAATGATATTATGCTGATAATAACAGATGAATCGTTAATATGATGGACAGCCTAATGTAAGCATAAAAATTGAAAAATTGGCATTTACACAGACTAAATTTTTAATCCAATTAAACAAGATAAGCTCATTTTGTTATAGGGCATTGTTCTTCTGTAATTTATTATTCTATATCCCAGCAAAATTGTTGAATAGCTGATACACGACTGTACCTTGAAAACCGTATCTCACTGCTGAAGCAGTCTCCTTAGCAACAGCATCCCAAACCTTATGTTCTAATTCTTGGGCTGTTGTTTCATCTCCACATGCTCTTAGAAGATCCACTTGTACCTGGTATGCCCGGCTTTTTGGAAGTATCCTTGAGTTTTGTTCCTGAAGATGAGAACACATCCCTAAGAAATTTTTACATATTTCTGCTCCTGAAACTTCCAATTGCAAAACTTCTCCACATAGTTGAGACAAGTCACGCCCAACCAAGCCATATTCAATGCAGGCTTTAGCAATTCCAGCTGCAAGATGAGCTTGGTGATCACTTGAACCCATACACATTTTAGAGAAGTCTATTGATCTATGTAGCTCCTCCAAGCTAAGACGTTGCGAACCTCTCCATAAGGGAAGCAATAATTCAGTTTTCTGATCACTTAAACCCATCAGCCATGTGGCTAAGTTAAGCATCTCAAAATAAGATAGGACAGGAAAAAGTCTCGCATTCCATAAGCATTTATCCTGCTTGCCTGTATTGCTCCACAGGTCCCCTTCACCAATGCCCAAATCATGCAAGACACTCTTCCAAGGTTTCCCACAGAATGTCCCAGACCTGGAAAGGGAACTCTTTGGATTATCATGGAGGCCACAATAAACTATGACGCTGTCAGTACATCCAACTAAAGGAACTTCCCAAAGACAATGGCGATCTGGTAGCATGAACCTAAATGGTTCTGATGGCTCATTGTTTTCTCTGGGCATATTCATACCAACAACTATGCATTGTGAGCCGATCTGTATTCCGCTTGAAATTGAGGAACCATATAAAAGAGAGTCTTCTCCAATTGATACACCTGGTTCAATTTTACTTGAAAGTACAACAGCAGATGCTGCGATGTCAGACACAGTTGTTGCTGGAATTGAACATAAGTGTCTTCGACCGACCAGTCCCGAACCAACCCCACTTAGGTGATCTAGGACTTCACCAGATGTTCCGAAATGCAAGAATGACAATTCATCTGCAGAATAATAGTTCATGATGCTGTAAACAATGCCTATAGAAATCATTCAAAGTGAAGTAGTCGCTGAAACTGGAAATGAGATGTGACGTACAAGCACAATAGCTGAACATTCTGGTTTTTCCCAATCTGCTAACTAATTCTTTACCCAAGGGTCGTTGTTGCAGCCAATCATGTTTTGCGGTACCCAAGCTGCCACCAAGTCCTCATATAAGCTCAACTGCATGAGATTATAACACACTAGTTTCACATTTGCCATCATTTTGACAGAAATGAAATTCAAGAAGCAAGCTTTCCTGCATGTTTTTTTTTTTTCCATAAAGCAAAAAGCAGTATCACGCTTAACTTGCATGATGGTGGTTGATCATCAATTGTTTAGTTGATTTTACATTTCAAAGAAGATGCTCAGTACCAAATGTTCAGACAGAGTTTAGACAACACTAATGAAAATAGAAAGAAGAGAGCAAGAATAGGGCATTGGAAGGAAAGTAGACATAATATCCAATCATGATGGTCAAATATTCACGAAGATAATACCCCATATACCAATTAGGAAAGCATATACATTTCCGGACATCACTAGACATCAATTATAGACAAATTAAAGAAAGCACATTATTGAGATGAGTCCAGAAACATACAATTAAAACAAAATTAGACAATTTCAATGTAGGAGAACAATACAGGAGGAGATAATGCATCAGTGAAAAATAAAAGGAGATAGGCTGAAATTGTGGAATTGCCGGCTTTCAGCAAAGATAAAGCCCTGATATAATGAACAGTGATAGGTGATAGAGATGTGGTGACCAAGAACAAGTAATTGGACATGGCTGTAATGGTCACAAAGGGAAGCCAACAAAGAAGTATGGACAAACAACCACGTCAACAAACACGAAAGTCGACAAAAATCTTATTAAACTGATTAACACATCTTAATCTATATAGCGATCTGAAGGCAACACCCATTGCAACTTTTCATATAAAGAGGAATGATAAGATACAGTTGGATCTGAATGCAAAGGGTAGCAAGCATGCTTGCCTATCTTGCTTAAAAACTGGCTTTTAATCACCACAAGACAGTATTCTCTTGGGCCATTCACAATAGCACATACATTTGTACTTTGTTGATCACCTGGTGGATGTAGGGAGGGGCATTGTTACAATCAATAGGGATTAGTTGGGTCTCGTAGAGCCTTAGACACCCATATATATAGCCCAAATTTTGCAACATCTCCAAAAATTTTTGGAGAACTTTGAAGCAGCTTAATTTATAGGTTTACATATAAAATGTCTCAGAACAAAGATCTCCAACACATAGATCACATTAAGGGAAGAGTGAAATATAACATAATACCAATAGTTAAGGAAGAGTCTCGAAAACAAGTTATCATGGATAGAGGGTGTGAGTAACCGATAAGTACACATCAGAGAAGTGCTTAAATTTCTCCATTTACGGAAATTATTATAAATATTAAAAATTCTACGCATAACTCTCCAAGCTCTCACAATAAATAAAAAACAGATAAAAAAGAAAACGACATCTTGACAAATTTCAATTGTTCAGAAAGGAAAGAGAGTGGTTAGATGTAATGGTTTGTTCACGTTATACATATGGTGCCTCGGCAAATCCAGTAGCTAAAATCTCATGGATGGGAATACTAGATTTCCCAGGAAGAAATGACATATAACCAAAATAAAAGCTAACCTCCTTTTTAGACTTCAGAAGTTCCGATATCATTGGTTGGCAAGAGCAAGCAAGCATGACAAGCTCCCGCCAAGCTTTACCTCTGACTGCTATAAGTCCTGTGTCAAGCAAAGTCCTTCCATCATCTAGAATTGCTTCATGATTAACTAGCTCCTCGACACTAGGTTTCTGCAGGAGATTGTCGACCAAATGAACAGCCTCATCTTTAGCATGACTTTTGGAAGCCACAATTACACCATGATTAGAGGCAATGTCAAGGGTGATGGGAACAGTCACAATCGAGGATGAGTCTTCCGGAAGAACCACAGTGGACGCATCAAAGCAAGGAAGAACATCCCCAGTCATAGTGAATAAGCCACCTGCGTAAAATTGGAGTAAAGTAAAAGCATCAAGAGTGCAGTAAGGGTTGTGTATGATACTACCAATAAGAAGTATTGTCAGGATGTCATTAATACAGTGAAGTGCTCATTAACTCTAAAAACAAAATTACTCCAATGGCCACCATTCACTTTCAAAATAACTGCACAAGTTGACATACTATCAGGAAATCAAAGCAGAAACTATACTTTAGTCTGCCTACACTATTACTTAACCAGACAAGCTGAATGAACTAAAACCACCCTGCCCTGCTTCACTAAGTATTTAAAAATATTACAAGCCAGAAGAAGGAAAAATAACCTTGATCTTTAAAGGCTTGTCTTGCACAAGCAATTGCAAGTATATGGTCGAAAAGTAGTGGAACAGGACCGTCAGGGTCATCATCTGCCAAATATGGAAGCGGCAGAAATACCTTTCCCATAGGGTTGGCCCATGGGACCCTTTTAGAGTCACCTCCAGCATGAAGAAGTAGTATATGCTTCTTGGATATGAAGTCTACCATTTGCAAGTGAGGAAATTCTTCCTCCGACCTTCCCATTGGGACAGTAGATCCATTACTGTTTTCATTTGTAGCTTCCACCTATTCATTTTCCCTCATTAAAGCCCGCACGCTAAAGAGTATAGACTACACAAGTTAGGAGGAGTGCTCAGCACAATAAACAGCCATGAAGGCCATGCTCACGTTTAACAAAAGACATACTGGTAATGAGAAGTCACACTTCCTTGCACAGCACACTCTTAATCATGAAGTTAAGAACACTAGCACCATGGCTGGTTAACTGAAACATCAACAACTCAGTACAATCTAAGCCTTCTTACCACCTAAGCATCTCATAGATTAAGGGTGGGTTTGGTTCAACTATGGAAATGGGCTTTGGGTGTAATGCAAATGCTGAAAACCAAATAGACACGCCACTTCAGACGGAGCAGACTAGACACATTCATGTAACTTCAGTACAGAATGCTATGATCGTTATCTTACATCACCTCTGCTTGCAATTCTATGATACAAAAAAAAAGGAACTGTCGCAGTACTGCCCTGGCGAGAAACTAGGAGCTACCTCCGGAGCAATGCCGACGCCGAGCTCCCGGTAATGCTCCGCGAGCGCGCGGACGGCGTTGAGCGTCGCGGCGCCCGAGCCGATGCGCTGGCCGTCGGGATCGGGCACGGCGATGGCGACGGTGGCGGCGGCGATCCGGCCCATGCGCTTGGCCCGGCCGAGCTGCCACTCGTAAAGCCGGGCCTGCTCGGGGCTGGCGGCGGTCAGCACGACGGCGTCCCAGGTCGGGACCCTGGCCGGGTGCCTGACGGAGAGCCGCAGGTGGTACCACGACTTCCGGAGCACCGCGGCCAGATCGGCCTTCCGCCGGGGCCGGCCGCCGCCACGCCCACGCTCCGCCGCCTTCCCTCGCTTCGCCGGCTCCATCTCCATGCGCCGGCAGGGGGGATTTTCTCGAGAAAGCGCGTGGGAAAATCGCCGAGAATTCCGCCGAGTTGCTGATCACTGAGAGTAAAGCAGGGAGGAGGAGGAGGAGACGGTCAATAATGGAGACGTCAAGACACGTCAGCCAAGTCGTCACGATCGTCGGTCGGTCGCGACGATGCGGCGAGGATTGGGTGGGGCCCAAGTCACGGCCAGATCCAACGGTTGTGCTGGGAACTGGCCCCTGGGCATGTGCCGGCTAAAATAGCGCACGCTGATCTTGCCGGCCGCGTCTGAGAGGGTTAGAATTATCACCTCAATAAGCGAATATGCGGAAATTAAAGATAATCAAATCAAATAATAAAAAAAAAAAGGTGGTTATCAAAAACATCGTCAACGTGAAATATCTTTACGCAGAATTTAGAGAGAAGGGTTTAAATATTTTTATTATAAGACAAAATAAATGTTGAATTTCTATTAACAATACCTATTTGATTAAATATTTTTCTCACTTGCAATCTTGAATAAAAATATTCATCAATGAACAAAATGAGTACAATTGTCAAAATAAAGAGTTGAATGTGTAATTTACATAACTTAAAGCCATTGCGGACTAAGTTATGCAAAGTTAACTCATAATCCAAATCGAGATTATCTTGTGACTAACTAAAAATGAATTTTATATTAAAAAATTAAGTATATTAAATTTGTTTGATTAAATTTTTTTACCTCAATGCTTTTTTCTTTTGTACAACCTCACTTTTTACCATGCTAGCCAACTTTCAAATTTTCCACTTATTTGGTAATTTTTTAAATCTCATTAAATTAAGTTAAAATGCATGTGTGGGTTGCTAATTTGACTTTTATTATATTTAGACTTAGTGAAAATATTTTCACAAGTACTTCGCAAAATAATGGAATTTTATATTTAAGCAATTATGCAATGTATTAATGGGTTAAATAGGAATTTTCATCTTCGTTATTGAGAAAATAATTATTATTCAATATATGAGAATTTTCTATCATGATTTATTTTCCAAATTTGTTTTGTCGGTTGCCATACCCATTGAATGGGAATCTATGGTCCACAAGGCACCATTATTCTAGGAGAATAACACTGTCGTTTTCTTAGCAAGACCCTAAATTGTGTATGGTGCAACAAAGTAAATAAGAGATTAATAGATAGAGAAAATTGCACATAAAAATTATAGTGGTTCAACTTAGCTTAGTGGTTCAACTTAAGTTACGTCCACTCTTCCGAATTAATAGCCTATTAGTTGGATTGCATTAGTGAATCCATAAGTTACAATAACTGAGTACTCTTGACTCGAGTAAATACAAATGAATCTTCTGATCTTGCACTCCAACAACAACCTCTAAGTAATTATAAATTAATCTCACAAAGATGAGTGTGTAAGGACAAAGCTCTCTTGAACTTTGGAAGTTTTGGACTTCGATTCTCTTGTTTTTTCTTTAGCCTCACGATCTCCTTTAATACTTCTCATTTTTCACGTTGACTATTGGACATAAATTCTGAGGATCATTAATCCAATCAACCCATTGAACTTGAATGAATTTGGAAAATCTAATCACTCCTAAGATGCTAAGAATAGAATCTTCTTTGATTCTGCGGCCCATACAATAGAGAGTAGATTTCCTTAAGTCAAATTATTCGCTTGAAAAGTGCATCTTGTCTCAAACTGATTGTTGCAAGAATTACAATCATTCAACAGGGAAAGATCGCGTGATAATCATCCTTCTTGGACAATCAGTAGGTAGAAAGAAATCTAAACCAAATTCCTAGCCGTTGTGCTTCATGTAATCAAATCAAATTGCAAAAATTTGAGATCTTCTCATATCGATTGACGATGAAGTGCATTATCTTGATAATCACCGTATAATTTATACTGTTGTCCTTGATTATCAAGACGTAACCCAATCATGAACATGAAGAACTAGAATCTCTTATAAGTTTCTAAATCTGTTGATCAAATCCCGTCTCTTAATGAAATCTATGCCATTAGCATTGGGACGGTACAGATCTGTACTGTACATAACTTCTTTCCAGCTAACTCCTTTCATTGCAAGGTTCGAGTCATTGAGTACTCCACCAATCGCATTCTAAATGATGATGATTCGAGCGAATGTGTACAGGCAGTTAATTTAACCTGGGCACTCAACAGACCAAAAAAAAAAACCGGTAGGTCGCATCATAGGTCGATCGCTCTGCTATGATTGGAAGCCCTGTACTTGAATTGAAGAGATTCTTACGAGGGTACTCAAATCTGAACCTATTAACATGGTAATCTATCTGATCTCTATAGAACCCTAGAATGTTGGTTAGGAGAAAAAAATCAGATAAAGCTATTCAATGTGGAAATCCTATTCAGCAACATCAACCCCACAAGTGCACTCAACAAACGACAAGCCACTATCCCCGTCACATGTGCTGTTTCTCATGCCTGTCTGGTTCCAGGATGAGGAATCCACCGGAGAGAATGCTTTCTTTTCCCTCCTCCTAATTCAATCTGTTTCTTTTAAGTGAAGACAGATACCGAAGGAAACAAATTATGTTGGCGTGCAACATCCGGTAAAGGATAAAACATCGAGATCACGATTTCTACAAGGCCGAAGTACCAGTTGAACATGATTTCCAGTCCTGCCTTTAGGCCTCACAGGGTACTGAATTGGCTTTGCGACTGTGGCACCTGAGAGCTCAATCTTCCCGCCAGTTCTTTCCACATTTCTCGTTCAAGCACCAATAGAATGTTGTCATCGGCTCATCAGCAGAACGGATCTGAGCTTGATGGTAGATAGCCTTTCCATAGCCGCAGTGCGGGCATGTCACTGCAAATGGAACACGGAGTCAACAAGCCCGCCACTCCATACACAAATATGCCCCATGATCAAACAAATGTTGATGTATATCAGACAAAGAAGAACAAGTGACGACGTAGTTACGATCGTGCTCAAGGCCAACTTAAACAATGACATGACAGCTCCGCTGGCTAGACTATGACACCTATAGCTTTTAGAATTATACAATGCCAAGAATCTCGACTCTCAGGTCAACCAAATATGAAGCATAACATCTGATTTCTCTAACAACATCTCTCAAGGTTTAAAAATAAAGTACCTAAATATATCAGGACACCGACTCCAAAGACAATCAGCAAACTAGACAACAGCAGTACGTGCTTTTCTTTAACTCAACAAAGATTAAAACATGGATTTGCACAGTGGAACCCAGTTTCTCAATGTCTTTTCTTATTGCTATTTTTACTCTTTGGTTGTCCACGTACAATCATTGGCAGTTGGAACACAGGGAGATCGTACAAGGATAACAGACTACAGATTTGTCTTGGTAGCCTTATTGCTTCATCACCACTATCAAAGGAGAGAAAGGCTGCTGCCCTTTCTTTCTTATTTACCTAACTTCTGAGCTGCTTTAAGAAAAAGAACTCTTCATAAGATTCAAGAAAATACTCTCTTCATCAGCCGTGAATCTTTAGTGACCTTATAGGCTTAATTTATCTCCTATCCATTAGCTTATTCAAGCCAAGACAGGTGCAGAAAGAACTCGGGAAGTGAAAGGGAAAGAAAGACAGACTGCCATCGGTTTGGGGTCCATTTCTCCTATCTTCTTCCAAGAACACGGGTTCCATCTTCTTCCTCAGCAGATGTTGCTTCCTCTTTATCTTAACCTGCAGAGACGACCAAAGCCGTGGTCGTAGAAAAGTCATGCCAAAGATGCGTTCAAGGGCCAAGCAACAACAGGAACAAAGCAAATTCCTACCTTGCTCTCGATATTACAAACATAGGGACAAGTTGGGCAGAAAAATCTGGCTGGCCGGTCCCTATGAGGCAATTCGTACTGCAACAAGTTTCCACAAGTCGGGCAAAACCCATTTGCTATCCCCTCTGCGTAATGCACTTCACCTTAAGAACAGTGGAGGATTAAAAAAAAAAAAACTGAGTCCTGCATCGACGTGCGCCAAGGTCACACGACAATGAAATTAACACATCCCCCTTCAAAGTTCAGGGAAGAACTTCTAATTCAAGACAGCGAAGCCCTGTTGGAAAGGCAAATCTGCGACTGATTGCCGGTCTAGTATTCACTGAAATACGAAGAGCATTGTATGTAATACTAACTCGATCATAAGCGGAAAAAAAAAAAATCATCAAAATATGAGTAAATGGGAATGCAATCAAGTTTCTGCAGCTACTCAACCTGCACTTTGAAGATTGAAACAAGACATCTACGGGCGATGTACAAACGAGCTTGGCTTCTATCAAATGCGCAAATTCTTCAGTATACATACAACGTCAATCCTACACATCGCACACATCACCACCACTGCAAGCTCATCCCATCTAACATCAATCAAGCTTCAAAATTCTTTTGCTTCAATCGACATCCCACGTCTAACGAGCAGGAAAAATATAGATGGTCGCCGGAGAACGGAGACATCAACGGAGCAACCCCGGTGATATGAATCGAAATTGAAATAGAGAAGCCGTCGAAGCCGCTCGATTCGGCTTTACATGTGGACGGCGGCGGCAGCAGTGTTCCGGAGCTCCTTGCACTGTCGAGCCAGAGACGACGATGCCGTGGCGTCTCTGTACGGCGGAACGGATTCAATCCGTGTGAAGGAGGAATACAAAGATACACAGCTTCATGCATGTATGACGACGGCAAAGCAGTTGCCGTTAGCTGCGACGGAGCGATGCCGGAGATCACGGCGCCGCCGCCGCAGATGGTGGTGAGTGAAGGAGAGGCTTGGGGGCTCCTTTCAATGGCTGGTGGTTTTCCTGTAAATGAGTTTCATATTATATGGCAAAAGATAGTGTCAACGACAGTTACTAGAGGCCACAAAAACCGGGAGCGGCAAATTTAACAGGAGCAAGAGAAAGATTAGACTCAACTGGAAGGAAATGGACCCGTCGTAGACGCCGAACCACCCATAGAAGGGAACTCACCTTGAACGACGCCCTTCAACGATGGAGAAGCAGCAGTCGCCGTCGCCGTTCTTGAGGAGGGAGAGAATGAGACTGATGAGCAGAGGAGATGAGAGGACGAGAGAGAGAGTAGAGAGGACATAAGGCTCCGCACTTTTGATTCTGTTTTTTATTTTCGGACGAAGGATCATATTTTTTTCTTGTTCAAAATTCTTGTCCAAAATTGATTGAGGACAAAAAATAAAAATCAATCACTGTTCGGATGAAATGCACACCCAATTATACATCTGCTGTCAGCCAAGATGCCTACAGGCCCACTGACACTCTTTTGAATTTTCTCCTCCACAGGATCCGCGGGCGCGAATCCCTAGAAGACGACGCTATTTTCCAACTTTCACACCTCTACTCAAAAGCCATCGATAGATCCGCTTTAGTTCTCACTTTGTATGATAGTCTTCTGATTCTTTGCACATTAACATGTCTGCCAGGCATTTTAAAACATGATATTCGCTGCGCCTTTAAAGCGCTTGAACTAGTTTATCATCCTTGTTATCTCTCTTAAAGCAGCCCACCTTGGGCAAAGGCAAAAAAAGTAAAAGGAAGATTCAAGAATGCCACGTCTAGTGAGAATTAACAGAGTTGCGCTATCCGACAGAATGGAAGTCGTGCCCGTGAAACTCTACTTACTTGCACCGTTTGATGAAGTGGGGACCGCCCGCCTGATCTAACGGTGGTCGTGGAGAAGAAACCATGCACATATTTGGTGCTTTGACGTGATTTCCACTAGTTTGGCAAGCTTCGCACGCTATGCTCTGGTATTTATCAGCAACCCCATGCACTGATCCTCCTCGATTTACAAACTCAGAATCATCGAAACCAGTTTCCGCGAGAAACCCCTCCGGCCCAAAGCAGGACGATATGGTGTGGAGATACGCGAGGTACAATCCTCAGGACGGATGCTGGGAGTGCCGCGAGTGCAGGAAAGCGTTTAACAGTCCGCACGCTGTCAACGGCCACCAGCACGTCCATAGCAGACAGAGGAAGCAGATCCAGAAGGACTTGGATCTGAACAAAGTTCCTGTAAATGGTGGTAATGGTGATGACGAGGGCGCTTAGTTGGAGCACGCGAACCACCCCTCCCCCCTCCCCCCAGCCATGAACAAAGCGGACTTCGACTTGTTCATGCCGTGAATGGTAAAATGCTGTGTTTTCTGTAGTTTTTGTACGCTCTTTTCAATATTTTATGTTTCGATGCTCCCATGTATTTTCAGCAAATTTCGTTAAGTAATGAATAAGCTTTGTTCTGATTAGAAGTGTTGATATCTTGGACGTGAGATTTGGGATCTCATTTTTTGTGGGAGTATGGTTTTTCCTTTCGATAGTTTCGAAATGAGAATCAGGGCCTCTCTCTCTCTCTCTCTCTCTCTTTCAAGGTTGTACGATCAAAACCTTCGACACATCTCTGGTCAATTTGATATTAATCCGCTTGCTTTGTTTGACTATTTATATGATTAAGTCGTATGAAAATGTATGAATCGAAAATTAGAAGTGAATGCATCATGAAATTAGAACAAGTGCTGTATTCCCTCTAACCTAAATCTCATTCTTTTTCCTTCTGTTTGATATTCTCTACTTCGTGCTTTTTGGATATGACTTCTGTAATTCTTCATGTTCATTAAAATATAAATACATAAATCATTATTGATCGAGTCCACAAGACTTGATTAAAAGAAGGCTTTAACAACAGTTTTTAGGACACTCACTTGAGAGGGACCACATGTTCAATTTTCTCCGGACGTGTGAATTTATCGCAGTTTCCTCATTTCCGATATCGTGAGAGATGATGACTTGCCTAACCTGTTTATTAGACCCAGCAGCCTTGAGAAACCATCGCATGAAAACATATGGAGCAGGCAGTGACGTGTCGAACTGCAACGAGTTAAGCATCAAACTTTCGTGGAAAAGAGCTGGCCCATCTTGTCAATTTTCTAGGATTGTTAAATTTCCTTAATTTTAAAAAGAAGAACTTTTCAGTTACAGTTGATACTAGAATCAGGTCTCCGTCAAAAGGGAATGGAGACTTCTTCATACGTGCATGCCAATAGCATGGCCTACTAACCTCACCAACTGGAGCTTCATTCTCACTCGAGACTGCTGAGCTAAGAATCTGTCTATGAGATTGACTGTGAGGAACAAATTGTCGTGCATGAAATTGAATTTGTCATGCACCTGTTCCAGATTTTGATCAAATGTAAGACTTATCAGTATAGGAGCTACCTCCGGAGCAATGCCAACGCCGAGCTTCCGGTAAAGCTCCGCGAGCGTGCGGACGGCGTTGAGCGTCACGGCGCCCGAGCCGACGTGCTGGCCGTCAGGATCGGGCACGGCGATGGCAACGGTGGTGGCGGCGATCCGGCCCATGCGCTTGGCCCGGCCGAGCTGCCACTCGTAGAGCCGGGCCTGCTCGGGACTGGCGGCGGTCAGCATGACGGCGTCCCAGGTCGGGACCCTGGCCGGGTGCCTGACGGAGGGCGGCAGGTGGTACCAAGACTTCCGGAGCACGGCGGCCAGATCGGCCTTCCGCCGGGGCCGGCCGCCGCGCGCCGCCTTCCCTCGCTTCGCCGGCTCCATTTCCGTGCGCCGGCAGGGGAATTTTCTCGAGAAAGCGCGTGGGAAAATCGCCGAGAATTCCGCCGTGTTGATGATCACAGAGTAAAGCAAGAAGGAGAAGGAATAGGAGAAGGGGGCGGTCAATAATGGAGACGTCAAGACACGTCAGAAAAGTCGTCACAATCGTCACGTCGGTGCGACGACACGTGTGCGGCGAGGATTAGGTGGGGCCCAAGTTAACTCCAGATCCAACGGTTGTATTGGGAACTGCCCCCGGCTAGAATATCGCACGCTGGTCTTGCTGGCCCGTCTGACTGGGCTAGAATTATCACCTGAATAGGCGAATATGCGAAAATTAAAAATAATCGATTTTAATAATGCATAAGACAAAGGAAATGAGAAGGTGACGGCAACGTCGCTGCTAACCGTGCTGCCTACACCACAAATTTTCTCAAAGAAATCGAATCCTTCAGAGAACTGTCGATCCCATTTGGTGGGTCTTGGAATTCAATTGAAAATAATAATAATAAAAAATCAAATAAAAAATAGAAAAGGGTACTAATTAGAGACATCATCAATATAAAATATTTTTATATAAAATTTAGAAAGAAGGGTTTAAATATTTTTATTATAAGACAAAATAAATGTTGGATTTCTATTAACAACACCTCTATGATTAAACATTTTTTACACTTGTCATCTTGAATGAAAATATTCATCAAATGAACAAAATGAATACAATTGTCAAACTAAAGAGTTGAATGTCTAATTTACATAACTTAAAGCCATCGCGGACCAACTCAATAATCAAAATCAGGATCATCTTGTGACTAACTAAATATGAATTTTATATTAAAGTAGGAATTTTCATCTTCTTTATGGAAAAAATAATTATTATTCAATATATTAATGGGTTAAATAGGAATTTTCATCAACCATTGGGGTTTGCTTTAGGACATGAATGATAACCATTTTTGCAAGAAATTGATTTTTAGAAGAGAAATAATTTTTTCTATTTTTATTTTTAGATGAGTTTCTAAGAAAAATACCCATTTGATAACGACATAAAATTTTTACTCTAAAAATAGAAATTCGTTTGATAACGACACAAAATTTTTCTTTTTCGAACATCGGCGACTGGGACTGGCAACTGGCAACCAATGGATGGGGGCGACTGGCAAACGGCGGCGGCGGTGACCAGCAACCGGTGGATGGTGGCGGCAGTGATCGACGGACGGTGGTCGGCAGCGATGGATGGACGATCGGTTCGTAGTAAGAACAAATGATGAGAAGAATTTTTATTTCTCATTACATTGTTTCGAAATAGAAAAGTAGAAAAATTTTACTTCGATTTCTATTACAAACCTATTTACGGAACAAAAACCTATTTCGAAATAGAAAAATGAAATAATTTTATCAAATGAATTTCTATTCCAGAAATAAGTTTGGAATAGAAAAATTGTTTATGGAATAGAAGCGAGGTTTGCCATGCACTTTTTAGTGGCCACTCTTCCAACATAAAATGGGGATATAGGAGGTTTGAATCCCCACATTCTCGCCGGGAGGCCGCGGGGGGGAGTTGGGATTGTGACGATTTACTTTCAAGTCAGTGCCGTTCTCTTAACAAGACCCTAAATTGTGTATGGTGCAACAAAGTAAATAAGATATTGAGAGATAGAGATAATTGCACATAACGATTATAGTGGTTCAACTTAGCTTAGGATATGCCTATGTCCACTATTTCGAGTTAATAGTCCATTAGCTGGATTTCACTAGTGAATCCATCGGAGGTTACAACAACTGAATACTATGAACTCGAGTAAGTACGATCGAATCTTCTAATCTCACACTCCAACAACAACCTCTAAGTAATTATAAATTGATCATACAATGATGAGTGTGCAAGGACAAAGCTCTCTTGAATTTTGGAAGTTTCGGACTTCGATTCTCTTGTTTTTTCTTCAGCATCACGATCTCCTTGAATACTTCTCATTCGCCAAGCCAATTGTTGGACATAAATTCTGAGGATCATCTATCCAACCGACCCGCTGGACTTGAATGAATCTGAATCACTCCTAAGATGCTAAGGATAGAGTCTCCCTCAATTCTGCTGCCCATATGATAGAGTTAGGTTTTCATAAGTCGAGTTATTCGCTTGGAAAGTTCGTCTCAAAATTGATTGTTGCAAGAATTACGATCATTCAGTGGGGAAAGATTGCATGGATAATCATCCTTCTTGGACAATCAGCAAGTAGAAAGAAATCCAAGCCCAATTCCTAGCCGTTGTGCTTCATGTAACATAAGCATATTGCGAAAATTTGAGATCTTCTCATATCGATTGACGATGAAGTGCATTATCTTGATAATCATCGTACAATTTATATTGTTGTCCTTGATTATCAAGATGTAACACACTCATGAATATGGAGAACTAGAATCTCTTATAAATTTTTGAATCTGATGAATATGGTCCAAACATATTGGCTCCTAGAATAACACCTGGAAAGCTTATCATCAGAATCGATACACGCACAAAGAAGGTTACTTGTTGATCAAGTCCCGTCTTTTAATGAAATTTATGTCATTAGCGATTGGGACGGTATAGATCTGTAGTGTACATAACTTCGCGCCAGCTGACTCCTTTCATTGCAAGGTTTGAGTCATTGAGTACTCCACTAATCGCAATGGATTTCTCCTCTTTAAATGATGATAATTCGAGAGAATGTGTACAAGCAGTTATTTAAGCTGGCTACTCAACAGACCCAAAAGAAAAAAAAAGGGTACTCCATGAGGTTGCATCATACGTCGATCACTCTGCTCTGGTCGGAAGCTCTATACTCGTATCGAAGAGATTATTATGAGGGTACTCAAATCTGAACCTATTAACATAGATAATCTATTCGATCTCTATAAAGCCCTAGATTGTTGGGTAAGGATAGAAAATCAGATATGGTTAACTTCTCTTGCCAACATCAAGCTATTCAATGGGGAACTCTTATTTAGCAACATCAACCCCACTAGTGCACTCAACAAATAACAAGCCGCTATCCCCGTCATATGTGATGTTTCTCATGTCTGTCTAGTTCACTTTTCATGTTCCAGGATGAGGAATCCACCGGAGAGAATGCTTTCTTTTCCCTCCTCCTAATTCAATCTGTTTCTTTTAAGTGAAGACAGATACTGAAGAAAACAAATTATGTTTGCGTGCAACGTCCGGGAAAGGATAACACATTGAGATCACGGTTTATACAAGGCCCAAATACCAGTTGAACATGATTTCCAGTCCTGCCTTTAGGCCACACTATGATTGGAAGCCCTGTACTGAATTGGCTTTGAACCTATTAACGTAATCTATCCAATCTCTATAAAACCCTGTGGCACCGAAATCCTATTCAGCAACATCAACCCAAGCAAATGACAAGCCAATCCTCCCGCCAGTTCTTTTTTTTACACGCTTTCTTTTCCTCCTTTCTCGTTCAGGCACCAATAGACAAATTATGTTGTCATCGGCTCATCAGCAGAACGGATCTGGGCTTGATGGTAGATAGCCTTTCCATGGCCGTTCAGTGTGGGCATGTCACTGCAAATGGAAAACATGAATCAACAACCCCACCACTCCAAACATAATGCACCATGATCAAACAAATATCAATGTATATCAGACAAATAAGAACAAGTGACGATGTAGTTATGATTGCGCTTAAGGCCAACTTAAACAGCAACATGACAGCTACACTATGATACCTATAGCTTTTAGAATTATAAAATGCCAAGAATCTCAACTCTCAGGTCAACCAAATATGAAGCATAACATCTGATTCCTTTAACAACATCTCTCAAGGTATAAAAATAAAGTACCTGAATATATCAGGACACCAACTCCAAAAACAATCAGCAAACTAGACAACAGCAGTATGTGCTTTTCTTCATCTCAACAAAGATGAAAACATGGATTTGCACAGTTGAACCCAGTTTCTCAATGTCGTTTTCTTATCGCTATTGTTATTCTTTGGTTGTGGCACGTACAACCATTGGCAGTTAGAACACAAGGAGATCCTACAAGGATAACACATACTATAGATTTGTCTTTGTAGTTTTATTGCTTCATCACCACTATCAAAAGAGAGACTGCCGCCCTTGCTTTCTTATTTACTTAACTTTTGAGCTGCTTTAAGAAAAATAACTTTTCATAAGATTACAAGAAAACACTCTTCATCAGCTATGAATCTTTAGTGATTTATAGGCCTAATTTATTTCCTATCCATTAGCTTATTCAAGCCAAGGAAGGTGCAGAAAGAACTCAGGAAATAAAAGGGAAAGAAAGACAGACCGCCATCAGTTTGGGGTCCATTTCTCCTATCTTCTTCCGAGAACACGGGGTCCATCTTCTTCCTAACCAGATGTTGCTTCCTCTTTATCTTAACCTGCAAACAGACAACCAAAGCCGTGGTCGTAAAAAAAATTCATGCCAAAGATATGTCCAAGGGCCGAGCAACAACAGGAACAAAGCAAATTCCTACCTTGGTCTCGATATTACAGACATAGGGACAAGTTGGGCAGAAAAATCTGGCTGGCCGCTCCCTATGAGGCAACTCGTACTGCAACAAGTTTCCACAAGTCGGGCAAAACTCCATTTGCTATCCCCTCTGCATAATGCACTTAGTCATAAGGACAGTGGAGGAAAAAAGAAAGAAAAACCAAGTCCCGCATCAATGCGCACTAAGGTCAATACTAAAACATAGCACGGCAATGAAATTAACACATTCCTCTTCAAAGTTCAGGGAAGAACTTCTAATTCAACTCAGCAACTAAAACTAGAAAAAGGGATGGTGAAGCCCGGTTAGAACAGCAAATCCGGGACTGATTGTCGGTCTAGTATTCACTGAAATACGAAGAGAATTGTATGCAATACTAACTCGATCATAAGCAGGAAAAAAAACCATCAAAATATGAGTAAATGGGAATGCAATCAAGTTTCTGCAGCTACTCAACCTGCACTTTGAAGATTGAAACAAGACATCTACAAGGCGATGTACAAACGAGCTCGGCTTCTAACAAATGCGCAAATTCCTCGGTATACATAAAACATCAATCCTACACACCACACACATCCATTCCATCGCAAGTTCATGCCCTCCAACATAAATCAAGATCGAAAATTCTTCTGCTTCAATCGACACCCACGTCTAACGAGCAGGAAAAAACTAGACGGTCGCCGGAGAACAGAGACATCAACGGAGCAACCCCGGCGACATGACCCGAAATCGAAATAGAGAAGCCGCCGAAGCCCCTCGATTCGGCTTTACCTGTGGACGGCGGCGGCGGCGTTCCGGAGCTCCTCGCGCTGTCGAGCCGGAGACGGCGGTGCCGCGGCCTCTCTGTACGGAGGAACAGAATCAATCCGTGCGAAGGAGGGATACAAAGATATTCATGCATGTATGGCGAAGGCAGAGCAGCCGCCGTTACCTGCGACGGAGCGATGCCAGAGATCGCGGCGGCGGCGCCGGAGACGGTGGCGAGTGAAGGAGAGGCTTGGGGGCGCCTTTCAGTACTTCAATGGCTGGTGGGTTTTCCTGTAAATTAGTTTTATATCATATGATTTTCTCGCACTTTTTTTTTTTTTTTCGGTAAGACTAATTTATTTTTACTAAAAGATTAATGAAAACTAATTTTTGAAACTTATATACTGGATGATATTCCAAGTTCTTATTAATTTTGGTGATTTTTATTTTTAAAATGATAATTATTTTGTATAAGAAAGTTAAGTCAGATCATTATGGATCGAATTGATTATATAAAAATTTAAGATGACAAAGCCTAATTACGAAATTGAGCTTTTCGTAATCGAGTTTTCTTTTAATATTATTAGAATGGGCACCAATCGATGATAAAGAAAATTAATTCTTTTATGTTCAATATCCTTATTATTCTTTTATAGAAATTTGTATTTATTAAATTCTATTCCATCAAAGTAAATAGAACGAAATTTCTCTCATGAATTTGTGTTAGATTGTAAATCAATAAAATTTGATGCCTTACACTAAAAAATTAACCTTTTTCATAGGGTTAATACCCTAAAAAACCCCAAACTGGTATACTTATAATAAATTTACCCAAAATTATTTTTTTGACCACCAAAAACCCAAAACTGGTATACCTTTGACAAATTTACCCCAAACTAGTATACTTGCGACAAATTTACCCTCTGTTAGTTTTGGTTAAATTTTATTGTCAAATTATTAAATTAAATGACACGTGACGGTTAACTTGCATAATTTTACATTCCGTTTGTTCTGATTTAAAACTTTTCTGATTTTTTTGTGATATTAATCCAATTTAGCGGATGATATATTTGTCACAAATTTACCGGTTTAGGGTTTTTGTGGTCGAATAAATTAGTTTGGGATAAATTTGTCATAAATGTACCAGTTTATGATTTTTTATAATTAGTCGGGGTAAATTTGTCATAAGTATACCAGTTTTGGGTTTTTCATGGTAAAAAAAATAGTTTTTGGTAAATTTGTCACAGGTGTACCAGTATGGGTTTTTTAGTATATTAACTCTTTTTCATATTATATTCGATACAAAAACTACAATGATTTATGTATATTTGGAGTTAATTATAATTAAAATGAATGAAATTGAAATTT
The DNA here is from genome assembly GCF_016545825.1 of Eucalyptus grandis. Taxonomy (NCBI): domain Eukaryota; kingdom Viridiplantae; phylum Streptophyta; class Magnoliopsida; order Myrtales; family Myrtaceae; genus Eucalyptus; species Eucalyptus grandis. Next base: position 49,723,900 of record NC_052616.1, on the reverse strand, counting down.
AATTCAACCGATATACCCAAATAAAAAGAGCATTGTATTGATAATGAAAAAAAAAGAATCAAGGAAAAGTTGATGAACTAATTTAGTTTTAAAAAGTCACTATTTTCAATCATTTTTTTTGGTCAGACACTATTTTCAATAATTTAATTCTTTGGTTTGTAGACTATTCTTTAGCAGGCTAATTGTCTTATTTACTTTAGTTTGATAAAATGAACTCATTTAATAGGAAAAAAAGGAGTGCTATGAAAAAGTGGTTTTTGCGTATAAAAATTTAAAAAAAATAAGCGCATTATCTTTATATTTGGACAAAATAAGAAAATAAATAAATATTATATTGTTTCACGATAAAAAGGGCATTTCACCCAGCAAGTGAAATATCCTTCATCAAATAATTGATTTTTTTTTTTAATTTATGAAAAAGGATTTTGGGTTGATCTTGCCCTGGAAAGAACTTGGCTTGAGACTGGATTAAATAAAACGCAAATGCTAGAAATTAAAGTGCAGATATGTAAGTTTCGAGAAAACATTTGACGCTTGGCAACCACCACATCATCCGTGTATATGGCGTGCGTGATCTTAGGTAGGCTCCATTCAAGGGATGACACGTGTCCTCCGACTAGGACTAGCTGAAAAATTAGAAAAGACTAAATCCGAAGCTTTCTTTTTCTTTCTCTTCGGGCTTGTAGACAAAACAAGGACTAAGAACAATAAATCTAGAGACAAAACAAGGACTGAGAAAATATTCGGTGCTTAGCAACAACCCCATCATCCATATACGTGGTGTGTGTGATCTTAGGTGGCTCCATTCAAAGAATGACACGTGTCCTCCGATTAGGACTAGTGAAAAATAAAAAAGACTAAATTCGAGGCATTCTTTTTCTTTCTCTTAATGGCTTGTAGACTACATGCAAGTCTTCTATTATACTTATGGGCTGTTACAGTTGATGCATCTATTTATCTTATCAACATGAGTCTCTCTAGTGCGTTGGATAAAAAATTATCACAAGAGCAGTAGTAAGATACAATGATTAATTATCACATCTAAAAATATTTGATTTTATTGCATATACTTTGATTAATAGGGAGGATAGGAAGAAATTTAATGCTAAGTCTCATAAGTGCATCTTTATCGGATATGGTTGTGATGTGTATGACTATAGGCCTTGAGATTATGAGAATAACAAAGTCATCAACAATCGGAATGTGATATTCAATGAAGAAAAGATATATAAGATCGTCAGATAGAGTATGAGAAGGTAGCAGAATTCAGAATATGTTGAGTTGAACATAATGCTTGTGAAGATGGTTCTAGTAGATTAGAGTGTATTTGAAAAAGAGATTCAAGATGGGCCTCTTATCGGTGATAAGGCAATTCAAGAGGAGCACAACAATTCGGAGTAGATTAACAACCCTAAATTACCTATCTTGAGGAGGTCTACACTTATGAGAAAGCCAAAGGTAATTTTTTTATCAATTAGTTAATATTGTCCTAAGCCATATCTTATATACAGAGTTGGGAGAACTGAAGACTTATGATGAGGCAAAGAAAGACACATTTCACATGCAATGAGACCATGCTATGAAAGACGAGATGGACTCGTCACTTCAGAAGAAACCTTGGGATTTAACCAAGTTTCCCAAATGTAAAAAAGTTTTGTCAAACAAGTGAATATACAGGATAAAAAATGAAACGGATGGTAATATCATATACAAGGCCAGACTTGTGGTTGAGGATTTTTTTTGAAAAAGAGAGAAGGAATCGAGTACTTTGAGATATCTTCATCAGTAGTGAAAATGATATCAATTGGAGTTTTTTTTTATTACAGTTGTAGTGGAGGATCTTCATCTTGACCAGTTAAACATGAAAACAACATTTTTACATGGTGGCCTAGATGAAAAATTATACATGGCGCAACTTAAAAGTTTTGAAGTCAAATGTAAGGAGTACATGATACATCGCTTGAAGAAAAGCTTATATGGCTTGAAACAAGCTCCATGGAGATGGTACTTAAAGTTCGATGGTTTCATAGCAGAAAATAGATTTCCAAACTATGAGACTGATTATTGTTTTTATTTTTGCGAATATGACGATAGTGATATCGTTTGATGGTTTCGTGGAAGAAAACAGATTTCCACATTGTGAGGCTGATTATTGTGTTTATTTTCACGAGTGTGATGATATTGATATCATTTATCTCTCTTTATATGTGGATGACTTGCTTGTTGTTAGCTCTAATATGAAGAAAATCGTAGAGGTGAATAAGATGTTAGCATCATGGTTGGCTATATAAGACTTGTGAGAGACCAATATTATCTTAGGCATGAAAATCATTAGGGATATGAAAATAAGAAATTGTGGCTGTTGCCAAGAAGACTATAAGAACAAGGTATTAAAGAGATTTAACATGGATAAGGCAAAACTGGTTGCGACTTCTCAAGCAAATCACTTCAAACTTTCCAAGGACATCCATCAAAATACTTAGGTTTTGAATAATGAGATAGTGGTAATTTCATATGCATCAATAGTGAGTAGTTTGATTTATGCCATGGAGAGTAAGATACTAGACATTGGGGGTGTTTGGTTCAGCTTTCCCAAGAACTCGGCCTCGAAAGCCCCTTGGGAAAAAAAATTAGTGTTTGGTTCAGCATTTGGAGCCCCCATTCCCCAAATGCTGACCTTTAGAATGCTGAAAGCCCAAAGCAGGTGGGGACCTGCTTTGGGCATTTCAGCATTTTCGGCATGCCGGTCCCTTGGTTTAATGAATTTTCGCCGAATGCCTATTTTACCCTCAATATTTCATTAAAAGTCCGATTTTACCCTATATTGAACAAAACCCTAACTTTTTTCACGTTTCCTCTCTTTTGCAGTGTTCTCCATCAACTCTCTTCCCTCGTCTCTCTCTCCCTACAACTTGCACTACTCCATCACGATTTGATTCCGAGCACCACTCCATCAAGGCCAAAGTTCGTCGCAACGAGCGAGCGAGATCTGATCTTCTACCCTCTTGACGAGCGAGCGAATCCAAGATCCGAGCAATCCGAGCACTTTGTCCCAATAGGCTTCGAGGAAGGTGAGCAAAGACTCTTCCTCTCGCCTCCCTCTCTCTCTCTCTCTCTCTCTCTCTCTCTAGAACGCATCCCTCGCTTTCTCTCTCTTCCCGCCTTGGTGGGTTCCTCGCTCTTCTTCTTCTTTGGCCGAGCCGCCGGTTGTCCAGTATGGATCTTTCTTTACGTGCTTGCTTGTTTGGTTCATGCGTCGAAATCAAGATCGCTTGTGGTTTTGATTTATCGCGTGAAGATCTGATTTTGAGCGCTCCAGCGTTGGTTTTGGTACTTTTCGAGGCTACCCATGATCGATCGCCTCCTTGTTTTTTGGTGGAATAGGGTGTCGCGACTGCGCGTATGTCGAGGCAATGGTTGTTTAATCTTTTCGCTTGATGAATTCACTTCGTTCGGCGGGGAACGTTCTGGGTTCTACTTTCTGAAGGGTGATATGTATAGGGTTGTGTGATTTACTGGCGGTATGTGGACGTGACCGCTTCGAGTAGTCCTTGATCTTTGGATCGTCTCTCACCCATTACTGTGATCGGAGGTCCTCCTCTCGCGAATTGACGGCGGTGATGGCTCTGGCTCTGCTTCCTGCTCCTGTGACGGCGACGGCTTTGCTTCCTGCTCTTGCGACGGTGACGGCTCTGCTTCTTGCTCCTACAACCGACCTTCTGACCCAATTGAAGGAACTCAAGGCTGAGCTCGCCCTCCTCCGCGTCGCCAAGGTCACCGATGGCACCCCGAACAAGCTCTCCAAGATGTACGTCCATGTTCTTACTTCTTTTTTAGGCGAGTGACTTTAGGGTGTGCTGGGGGTGGGAATCGACGACCAAGGTTTTGGGTTTTTTGCCTTGGTTATTGATTGGGGGTTGCTTTTTTTAATTGTTGTTGTTGGAATTCTAGAGATAGGTTCAACACCAGCCCACCTAGTACCCGACGTTGGAAGAGTTGAGCATCGGGAAAATCAACTTCAAAGCTTTTGATCTGGGAGGCCATCAGATTGCTCGCAGAGTGTGGAAAGACTAAAAGACTAAAGGTATGCCTCGAATGTGAGTTTGAGAGTTCATTTTGCACCTTTGGATGTTACGCGCCGAGGGTACTTCAGTTGATTGTGAAGTGTCTGCATTGTAGCCCTCACATAAGCTGTAATTGCTACCCTGGGCTTGGATTTTTATGCTCGTAAATGTTTTTTTCTTTCTTCCTTGATGATGACACATTATTAGAGTTGCTTGTTGCCAGTGCTCGATGATTGTCCTGTTCTTGCTCTGTTTAGATTTCTACAGCTATAATCTCGTCGTGAGTTTCGGTTTTTCTTTTTTTTAATTTGTGCAGGGGGGAGGGGGGCGCTCTGTTGAATTTTTCTGGTTGTGCTGCACTACAAGTGTGCTGAATTTTTCTGGTTGTGCTGCACTACAAGTGTGCTGTTTCTGGCGTTACACATCCTTAAGCCTTAGAATTGTCTTGCAAAAAAAAAATCTCTCGACTTTGCTACTTTTTACTAATTTCATTTCATGAATTATGTGTTACTTTAAGTGGATGTGCCAAAAAAGAGAAACTAATCTGAGTTTGAGCCTCAGCTGAAACTGTGTGGGCTTTGTTTGGGTTGCAATATGTTTGTGCACATATACCATTCTTGGGTTTTCGAATCTGGCTTCAAAGTTAGCTCATCCACATTGAGGTTCTCTTTTGATCATATTTGATTATTTCTTGAAGTCATTGAGAAATAAGTTTTTTCTTAAACTTAGGGTTAAATTTTGGATGTTGGTTTACTGCCTCAGATGCTTTGGTTATGAAAAATTTGTTTTAGGCTATGGATACAAAATCATGATTTTTTTTTTTTTTTTTGTTTCTTTCACTAGCCAACTAAGCAATATTATATAGAAAAGAGAGGAGTGTACAAGATAATCACAAGAACTGTCCAGAAATTACAAAATCAAAAGTGAGAGTATCAGTGGCTTTAACTAGAAGAACAAAAGGAGGATTGGGCATTTTTTATATTTAAAGGAAGGTTCCTTCTAGCTAGTTCATGGGCTGTCATGTTTGCTGAGCTTGGATTTGGCTACCAAAACATAGATGGAGATTACACTATTGAATCTGGAATTGTAATAGCTACCTCTCACTTAAGGGGATTCTCGGGATACTTCTGCTTTAATTACGTGATAATAGCTCCAACTTCCATCATTCCTCCTCTTCTCATATCACATTTGTTTGTTTGTGTATATATACATATCACATTTGTTTGTTTGTGTCTCTTAAATTTATTATTTGTTCATGTCATTTACTAGTAGATGAGTTCATCAAAGGCATTTTGGAGCTTGGAAGATGTAGAAATCTTTTGTAACTTGTGCATCGAACAAATTGAAAAAGGCAATCGTCCTGCAAACAATAAAAGAGATGGATGGACAGTCATAATTAATAAGTTTGAGGAGCTAACGGGCAAAAAGTATGATAAACAAAAAATGAAGAGTAAGTGGGATAACCTCAAGGAAGAATGGAAAAGATGGAGGTCATTGCTTTACAATGAAACTGGACTAGGATGGGATTCAAGGAAGAAAACAATTGATGCGAGTGATGAATGGTGGGAGAGTAAAATTCAAGTTTTCCTCACTTCTTTTTACTTTCATGTTAAGCTCGCCTTTAATGATACAACTTATGCAAATTTCATTATAATAGGCTAATCCAAAGTTTAAGGTTTTTAGGATGAAAGGCATACATCCTGATCTTGAAGTAAAGTTAGATATGATGTTCAGAGATACAGTTGCTACAGGAGGAATTACATGGAATCCTACACAAGGTTTATGTGTTGATAATGATGTGGAGATCACACAACCTAGTATCGATGATGTTGTAGGGTCTACTAATGAAAAATTTGAGGATCATGTGGATGAAACCTTTGTTGAACCAATTGAAACTCAAACTCGTAAGAGAGCCACATAGACTTCAAAGATGCAAGCTCGAGGAAAGAAAGATAAGAAATTGAGCACAATAGAGGAGCTTGGAACATAAATTAACAGGCTGTTTACAGTTGTTGAGAGTAGGAGCACTACCAGTGCTGCATCCAAAGCAACCAGTTTAGTCGGTCCTTATGAAGACCTCATAGAGATATTGGATTCCATACCTGAGATTGTGGAAGGCGAAGACTTGTACTTTTTTTCAATTTCTCATTTAAAGGAAAAGATAGACAATAGACAAGTTTTCATGAGCTTAAAGGATGATGCAAAGAAAGTAAAGTATCTCAAATATGAGATGATAAAAGAATCAAGTCTTCGTAGATAGGAGGATGTTAGCATCTTATTATTTTTATGTTTGAAACTTAGTCATTCCACTTGTTTCTATTTATGGATCTTTATTTGTAGCCTTTGTGAACCTAATTTCAATTAATGTTTGATGTTAGAATTGCTTTCATTTAGTGTTCTCTTAATGTGATAGTTTGCATATATGTGATGGTTAATACATTGTTTCTTTTTATATTTTGTTACTTGAAGCAGTTATGGATGATTCACATACAAGGGAAAATCATGAGCAAGAGGAAAATGAATTAAGTGATCTTATCTCAGTCATTGAAGCTGCAATTCTTTATCAAGCGACCAACTTTTGCAAACAACCTTGCATGACCTCAACATATACAGGTTATGTATGGTTAAAAGAGTTGATGGGCGAAGATGCTAATCCGATAAGGTGTTACGATATGTTTAGAATGCATAAGATTGTATTTAACAATTTAACGCATGATTTAGTAACACGTTATGGCATTCGAGGATCTAGGAATACTGATGTTAAAGAAATGGTTGGTATGTTTCTTCATATTTTAGGACATGGTATAGGCAATAGATTAGCACAAGAGCGTTTTCAACGCTCTGGGGAAACCATAAGTAGGCACTTCAGCTTAGTTTTAGATGAAGTATGTGATATGGGAAAAGATTTGATCCAACCAACTGATCCAGAATATAGAAAAGTTCCAGAGAAGATCAAGAAAGATCGACGATTTTATCCATATTTTAAGGATTGCATTGGAGCTATTGACGGTACACATATTCCAACGGTTGTACCTAAGTATGATCAAATTCGTTTTACTGGTCGAAAAGGAATAACAACTCAAAACGTGTTAGCCATATGTAATTTTAATATGGAATTTGTCTATGTTTGAGCCGGTTGGGAGGGACAAGCTCATGATACCCGTATATTTTATAAAGCTATTGGAAGACGTGATGCACATTTTCCCCATCCTCCTCCAGGTATGTTAGTCAATGGTTTAGATACATTCATATATTTAATTGGCATATGTTGATTAAATTTACAATATATTTATGTAGGTAAATATTACTTAGTAGATTCTGGATATCCAAATCCTACTGGTTATTTGGGGCCATATAAAGAAGTTAGATATCATTTGCCAGAGTTTCGAGAAGGTCCTTCACCTACAGGATATCGAGAAGTGTTCAACCATGCCCATTCCTCGCTACGCTCGACAATTGAGCGAGCCTTTAGTGTATTAAAACAGAAGTGGAGGATTTTAACTCATATGCCATGTTATCCATATGAAAAACAAGTGCAAATTGTGGTAGTGGCAATAACTTTGCACAATTATATACGGAGAAATAACATGACTGACATGGATTTTGAACAAGCAGAATTAGATCCCGATTATGGATATTCAGTTGACCATGATGATGCAAATGAAGGGGTGGGTGCTTCAAATTTGTATGCATCTCCGGACATGGCACGTTTACATGATGAAATAGCCATAAGTTTACAAAGCCGTTGATGTTTGTAATACTAATTATAATGTATTTTTTTTTGGACATATATGACCATGTTTAATATCATGAAATGACTATTTCTAGTCAAATTTGTATGTGAGGAACTTGGTTTTATTTTTCTTAATGAAGACCTCCCTTTTTATATGCAGTGTTTACTAAAAAAAAAAAATAGCATCCACAATCCGTCGCTTTATCATCCGCCGAATAAGTTCACTTTTTTTTTTTTTTTGCTGTATCATTTTTATCTTTTGACAATCAATAGCCCAACTTTTTATTAATATACTAGGATGATAATTAATCAACGAATATGATTAATACTATAATAATTAGAAAAACCTATTCAAAGTTGAAAACAAACCTAAAAGAATCATAGGCCAAAAGTTGAGCTTTGCATCTAATCTATAATCAAATTCTTTTATTATAATTTTTAAATAAATTTACTAATATGTATCTTTTACATTATTCTCAATATGAAAATGTAAAAGGTTATATAATCATTGTTTCTTTTTGCAATTTTAAAAATACTAAAATTTAAAAATTTAATTTAGTCACACCAAAGGGCTTTTCAAATATATGTTTACTAAACAGTCTTGCATTTCCTTAAAGCACTTTTCAGTTATAGTTTATCAAACAGTCTAGCATTTTGGAAAGCCCCTTTACCTCAAAGGTATTTGCATTCTCCCAAGGGCATTTCCAAAAAGCTGAACCAAACAGCCCCATTGTATAGGCAATGGGAGTTGTGAGTATGCGGAACTTAAGTAAAGAGTATTGTAATGCAGTAAAATGGATATTGATATATCTAGTAGGTATATTAAATTATTCTCTTTATTATGGTGCTATATCTCTAGAATTATGGAGTTATATAAATGCAAATCACTCCAATGACTGATATGGTGGTAAGAGTCCATTGAATATGTCTTTACAATTGCAGGTAAAACAATAAATTGTGTATCTCAATTACAGAACATAGTGGTTTTATTGATGATAGAAACTGAATATGTGGTGATCACAGAAACCTCCAAGGAAATCATGTGGTTATAAGATTACATGGAGGAGTTTCATCAAAAGCAACAGTCAGTACACTATGGAGTGACAGACAATCAAAGTGTAGTGCACTTAGCAAATAATGCAGTTTATCACTCAAGAATTAGACATATCAAGAAGTGTTATCAATATATCATGTCAAAATTATCACTCAAAGACTAGACATATCAAGAAACATTGTCACTATATTATTTCAACATTAAAAGATAATTAGCTAAAGTTACAGAAGATTGATAGCTCGAAGAATTCGGCCGACATGTTTAACAAGATAATAGATAGAGAAAAACATATTTTCTGCACCATTACCATTGGTATTACTCTATGTTGATTGATGAGGAGTATTGCAGAGGCACAAGTTCTTTAGTTACTAGCTTTTAAAGGAGATGGATGCAAAGTTGCTTAGTGCATCGAATATATTTGTCTTTAAGTGGGAGATTATTAGTAGATGAAGCCAAATCTTTTTTAGGTTTTTTTTTTTTTTTGTCTTTTTCATTAATTTTGCTTTTTGATTAAAAGCTACACTTTTATATCAACGATAATTAGGTGTTAACTGTCTACATGTTGAAAAAGAAAATAGAGAGGAAAGAAAAAGAGATAAGAAAAAAGTGAGTTTTTTCCTTATAAGAATTATGAATCTCTTTGTATCTAATTTCAAGAGAAGATCATCGTTATATTCAAACTTTCTTCAAAATCTAGTTAATTTGTAGAGTACCTCTATGCGGAGATGTAACCCAGGATTGGGTGAAATTCGATAACAAATTTTCTAGCGTGTTCTTTTGAATTTGTTCTTTAATATCATATTTTGCTTGGGTAAATTGTTTGCTAACATTATTTTTTTGGAATCGATGTATGATTCCTTAACACAAATCTTATTAGCCAAGCTGAGAGGAAATACTTATCGCTAGCGCAAGCGATTCATGCTAGGATCAAATCCCTTCGTACAATAATCCTTATAGCTTTCGACTAAATAAAATGATCTAATTTACGAAAGATTGAGATGATCACGCACATCTATCTCTTCCCAGGAAATTATAGCTTCATAGATACCGCAAAGTACGAATCAATTTTATCTATGCCAAATAAAAATTGGTAAGTTATTATGAGTGGCGGAATCATATGCTTTTTTGTCCTTTTTGTATTTGCCAGAACATTATAAAAATGGTGATAGGTAACTCATATAAGAATTGACAACATAAATCTAGCAGTAATTAATTGAAGAAAAAACAGTAAACCACTCAAATTAAGGTTGGAAATTTAATATAATGGTGCATTTATTTAGTAGAAAATAAATCATTTAGAAAATATTTTTAAAAATAATCGTCTATTTTACTTATAAAAATGAATTAACGAAAAATATTTCCATCATTCAGGAAAATTTTTAGGCATAAATATTTTTCCATGATGAAAATATTTTTATTGATTAATTATTTCAAGCTATCATTATTAGGAAAATATTTTCCAAATTATCTATTTTTCACAAAATAAATGCAGCCTATGAGTTGTTAAATTTAAAATGTTAGTAAGTTATAAAGCTAGATAATTTAGTGTTATGAAACAATTTTAAAACAATCAAATAATTACTTATTTATTTTCAAGACAATCTAATAGACTTAGATGAGTCACATGAGCAAAGGTTAATAACCTTAAACTAGTTGGTAGCCTATCGAAAAAATTCTGGTAGCTGACTTAAATTAAGATTGGTAGTTCAATAAGAAATTTTACTTTAGATGTTGGTATCTATTGGAAATAAAAACTGGTAATTTGGAAACAATCGAGTAAAGGCTACGAAAAAAAGAGTTGGTAATATAAAGTAATGGTAGAGTGATCATATAAAAGTTGGTTAATTGCTCAAATTGATGTCATTAAATTGATGTTAGTGTTAGTAGTTTGATATAAGAGTTCATCCCTCTAAATCTTTGTGAACTAGTTACCATAACATTTGAAATTCGAAAACAATAAAATAATTTTTTGTCAGAGTAATCAAATTAACATGTTAGGGTTAACTTTGTAAGTTACTGAAATAGAGCTCGTCCCTCTAAATCTTTGTGAACTAGTTACGATAACATTTGAAATTTGAAAACAATAAAATATATTTTTTTGTCAGAACAATCAAATTAATATGTTAGGGGGTTAACTTTGTAAGTTACTGAAATATATTTACTCAAATATAAATGGAAATCAATAAAAATAAGTTTGTATTTCACTCATATTAGGGTTAACTTTGTATGTTCTCAAAGCATATACTTGCTTGGTTTTTTAAACTGTATTTGGAAGGAAGAGTAAATTATCTTATTCTTTTGCCTTTCAATTGTTGAATGTGCTTAGATTTTATCACTTGCAGCAGAGATACAAGACGTGCTATTTTCTTTGCCTAATTGCAAGTCTCCGACTCTGCATGCACGAGTGGAGAAATGAGATTTTCCTGGTATAGCAGAGTTGTTCCTTATAATAGGGTAAATTGTCTAGTTCCAGTTAAAAGAGAAAAAGAAGACGTTCGATCTCACTTTTTTCTGCCTACTGTATCATTGACGCGCATGCGCACCTTATAACAGGAGTTTAGCATAAAGCTCGCCAACTGGGGCTTGCTCGAGTATTAGCATTCGGTCGAGTGCTGGTAGTTTGGATGGTGATGGCAAATGGCTTGGTCAAATTCGAGCTTGGCCCGTCGTCTCGACATTTAAGAAGGCACGAGTGTTTGTTATCTCTTGTGAGACGCTGATTTGAATAATTCATTAGCATATCTTTTGTTTTTTTTTTTCCTAATCCAAAAGTAAACGAGGATGATCACATTGCATTTTCCAAATTACGTTTCAATAACTAATCCACTACTTTCGGGCGTTGTTTGGCAAGGCTATAAAGTCCGGCCCAGCCTAGTTGATCCCGTGGCAGTCCTTTATGGCCCAATTCGTATCTCTCTCTTCCTTCCTTATTTTGACTCTCGCCTGTTCATCTTCCGCAACTTTCTCTGCGAATCCTTGGACTTCAATTGGCAAAGCCTGTGGACAATCTCTCCTGGGTATTGCTTCGATTCAAGAAAGTTCTCCTTTTTCTTTATTTAGTGTGTTCGTTTCTTCAATGATGGCTTGCTATGCTTGTCCTTTGAGTTATTGGCCTTATCTCGTTTTACTTCTTTCGCTTTTCCTAAATGTGCTAAGCTTCCTTTTTCGCCATAGGAACCACTGTGATGCCAATCTAGCTCAAATTGCATTTGATGGAGAATTGGATGAATATAGAGATAAAGTGCTTGAAAGTCTAAATGAGAAGGTGCCGTCCAACTAAGGAGTTGGTCTTTTACATAGAAATGAAGAGTGAATGATGGTGATGCGAGTGGAAATCTAGAGATGACTTAGTTGCGAGTAAGAATTCCAAGCTGGTATTAGTTGAATGAAGGGATTTTATTTATAGGCGCAGTAGGTTCTTATCTACTTCTCGACCAGGTTGTTGCCTTATGAGAATTTTTCCATAACTTAGCCGGACAGTCATCCACCCCGACCGTAAGTGTACCATACTCCTGTTTTGCCTTCTTGTTGCCCTTCTTCGTACACCCATTAAAGTGTCCCATGAAAATAATTTTACTACCGACTCCTCTTCTTTTACTGATTGAGCATTCTTTTAGTGACTGAGTGTCCCTACATGGAGAGATTTATTGGATATTGAAATATAGACTGTAGGAGGAAAGTTTCTTACATTTTGTATTGCTTGAAGTTTCATTTATCTTCTTCTCATTACAGAAGGGTATTTCATCACATCATTTTGATTATTCAAGTTCCCGGGGGGAGTTTAACTTTTGAATAGGATATGTCTTGAGCTATGCTGCGTACTTGTATGACAATCTGGTCAAGAGGGGGACATAGGGAGGAATTGGACAAAGCCAAGAGATTAAGAAGAAAAGGAGCTGCATCCAAGTATGTTAAAATCCTATATGACTTAATCTTTTGGTAATTCAAATTAGTAAGAGCTTAGGATTGAATGCCTAGCTTTGGTAGTTCTTGCTGTCTATTCTCACTGGAAAACTTTAAACAAGAGATTTTTTTATTTTTTATTTTTTGCCTAGAAAAATCTGAATGCTTCACTCGTCATATCGTCTTCTGGATATGGAGAATGTTTTGAGTGCTCTATAATACTTGAGCCAACCTGTGAATGGTTTATGTTAATTTCCTATGTTATAAATGCTAGTACACTTGTAATCCTCGCCTGGAGAAAGCTTTCATGCATCCAATCCACCTTGAGTTTCCATAGTGGATCAACAAGATTTGTTGTTTGATTCAGATATTGGATTGGAGCCTGCAAATGAGATATATATTCCCTCACTTTAGATGAACTACTAGCCCAAAGAAATCCTCTATCAAGTGACTGAGATCTCTCTCAGTTATTTTGTACAAATATGATGTTTTGCCTCACTTCGCAAATTTTGATAAACATTTTGCCGGTTAATGTGTATGGTCTATCTTTCCTCTTCTTTGTTAATTTTAATTGGAATATATTATTCACTCTCTCTCTCTCTTTCTCTCGTGTTATATTTTGTTTATCATGAACTCACTTTCTTTGCACATTTCAATGCGTGTCATCAATACTAGCTCTTTTGGCTCTTCTTAATCATATTAATCTACTCTAGGTAAATGTATAACATGATTCTTCTGGGGTCCTGATGGCAAGGTTGTTGTCTTGGGACTTGAAGCCTGTATAGTTTTACTGCATGATGTCGAAGTAAGTTTTCTATGATGATACTTGAACGTTACCCTCATTACTTTTCAACTAGAAATTCCTCTTCCAACAATCCTTTATCATCAGAATGTGTTCTTCTCTTCTCTCTCTTGGGAAAGATTCTAAATTGCTCAAAATCTGCATGATGCAATGCAAATAACAAACTTGCTCAGCAAACATTCAGTTATTAATAGAGATGGCAATCCATGTTTATTGGTTATGTCCATCAATGTCAAATTCTCAAGGGATTGCTAGATAGGTCAATCTAAGCATAATAAGATTAACACAAATTTTTATTAGAAAACTCTACTTGAACATGAACCTTTTGTTGAAAAGGTCAACAAATTACAAGAGATGAATAACCTGTTTAACTAATTAGATTGAATTGAATGGGTCATTCGTATCCTAACATGACCGACATGGCATATGTACAATATGCATATTATCATCAATGTCAAATTAGTTTGAAAAGAAACTAGTCATAAGCTTACAAAATCCTAGGTTTACATGAAATGTTATATTTATATGGTGTGATCAAATCGAAATATGTAACCACTATGGAAACACAATTCATGTATGATTATTATTAGAGAACTTGATGAACTAAGCATAAACAGGTCATTATAGGTCAGGTTGATAATCAATTTGGCATTATTGTTTAGATAGATAGTTTGAACCCGGAACAATATTAGTTTATTAATTTTGTCAACTGCTAAGTAGGTAGTCACAATTTTGATATGACATGATAACCACTTGGGTTCACCCTTAGTTGTCACATGGAAATGTGAGTCATGAATCAAAAAATTAATTCTATGGATAGTGGATCATTAATTTTATCTAATGAAATCATAAAATCTGATATAATGTTTGAGATTGGTATTCCATAATAGATGTAAATTAATTGTAAAGTATGGGGTTACTTTTATGGTTAGGTAATAACTAATGATAAAGATATTTAAAAGTCGACCAATGTTATTATTTCCGGGATGAGATATTTCTACAAATTATTTTTCTTTTGTCAAATAAGTACCCATTTGATTGCAATGACACAGATCATGTACATAGTATTGTAATTGGATTCCCATTTAGAGAATTTAGTATAAGACAATCAAATCATCCTGTAAGCCTGATGCAGCCAACAAAATCGTGCAACATGACTACCAAGCTTTTGGTGAAGATTGAGTTTGAAACTCAAACAAGGATTAGCATTCTTCTTGAAGTTTAATCACTAAAATTATGAACTAGGATCTTAGTATTATTAGGAATTTATGAAGTTTCCTTTTTTTTAGAGCTTGAGTAGTATGATCTTACATATACTTCAATAATGTTTCTTGTTTGGAGGTTTCCTATTTCCGCTAGGAGTAGAAATTTTGGAGAGTCTACAAATATAGTTGTAATTTTATACTTTTCAATAGACTTGATACTTTATTGAACTTGGCAAGTCCTTGCTTTGCAAATTGTGTGATGCAATTCATCTTTGGTGTGATGCTTAAGAAACCCTAGGTGTGTTGCTTAGGCAATTTTGCATGCGATGCCTAAATATTTATTCTTTATTGTGAGACTCAATCTTACATCAAAGCCAGTAAATGTTTTTTTTACATTAGATTGTTTGATGCATGAGTTAAATTATGAATGAAGGAAATTGATTGACTCATATCTAATTGGTGAAATCAGCGGTGAATTACTTTAATCACATATCATACATAATTAACTCATTTAATAGATTTACATAATTTAGGAGTTGAATCTTATTGATGTGCTCAATTGCATTCTCGTGTAGGACAAAATTTTTGCTTCACTGCTAATGTTGTCATCAATGATTGAAACTATTTCAATTGTCAACAACAAATTATAGCATGGTGTTTACTGGGGTCCAACTCATTGTGAGAATCTATGGTCTAAGTGGATGGTGTCAGACTGAAGCATTCATCTGTGGGATGCTCATTTTCATCAAAATTAATAGCTTCTTTCAATTGTTAGTAAAATTTGTTCAGTGTAGTTAAATTAGGAAGGTAATAATTTCGGCGACTCTTTAATGATAGGATTTGTGTGTGCCTCAATTATGCTTGTGGGTGGAAAGTTTGTATATAACTGGTTATGTTTTTATCAAGCTATAGCTGCTTGGTCATGAGTAGAATGACTGAGCACATAGTTGAGGCTACTGCAGTTCTGTTTCTTTGAGATTTCTATTAGTTTATTACTAATCGTCCGCTTCATGGATTGCAGTCAATTCATATAGATGGATCTGTTGTATGATTCAAATCCAATATAGCACCTATGGGTACATAAGAATTGCTAAGAAGAGAATTTGTTTGTACATAATGAATGTTATTTACCAAAGTAGCTGTCTTTATGGAACTATGAATATGTGGGGTGCTGCTTTTGATATGCTAGTGCTTGTAGCAGTTATGCACACCGTGCTATACTTATTCTAACATGGTATAAATATTAAGCATAATGGAAAACTGTTAAGAAGCTTGAAGTTGCGTATGGCAGCTATGGTGTGTCTCAACTAGAAGGAGGATGCCCAAGTGAATAGAGTATGGCATCTTTCAACTTAAAAGTTGGTATGACTTCATGATCTTTATTACCAATAGCAGATATCTTATGGCTCACTCCTTTCATAATGCTTTGTTTGCAGTTAAGTAGTTATCTTAGTGTGGTGTTCTTAAATAATTCTTTTTCAAATGTAGAATCTTATTTCACAGTCCAACAGCTTCAGTATGGGTTTATGGAAGATTTTTTGAAAGCGTATTTTTGGTGTCATGTGTAACTTGTTGATTTGTTTGGCTCCTTAGGGTTGATCTCATTATTTTTCGTCTTTCTATTTTCCAATTAGAAAGTAATCATTTATTTGTTTTATAGAACGCTTCCGATAACTCTGGCATTTGAGATCTCACTACTCCATTCTTCCCTCCATCTCCAAGAGTTCCTCAAATGCCTGGACTATACTTGGAGGTGCTTGTTTAACTGATAATGTTCAAGATTCATTTGTAGAGCTCTCAAATTCTCCAACGCAATGTTTGTGTAGCCTTAGCAGTGGAGATAAAGATAGGGTTTTGTGCTTCAGTATATTTGGTGTCTTTCCAATCGAAAATATTGTAAGCGTCTTGTTTGTTCAAATCAAATATTTAGCTATATGGTCTATCATTTCAATAAATGAGTCCTTTCCTTGTTCTTGCTTCTCATATAGTAGTTTTTCTTAATAAAGAGATTTGATGGTAGATTGATGGCAAATCAGTGTTGCCTGGAAAGTAATGTACTAGTTAAGTAAACAACTATCCTAAGCAAGGTTATACTTGTAAAAATTCTAGATGTTTATGCCATTTCCCAAGCTAGATTTCACTTCTATTGGTCACTTCAAGGATGACACCTCCAACTTTGATTCGAACACTTATCTGAAGCTTTTTGTTGTTTGGCCTGTGGTTGGCTTGTGGTTGGCCTGCCTTGCATACTTTTTGCTCCTCTCCAGACTATTGGGTTTCTGCTCTATGCTAGGAGGTTGAGGAGCCTATGAAGATCTTCCCCTTTCCAGCAATTATAATCCAAGCCAAGGACAATTATAATCCAATGCAAGGACAATTGCAGAAGCCTTTGTCTAGACTTCATAAGAAAATTTACTTGAAGGGCCAAGATGTTTATTGAACTTTTGCGCAATATGATGTCGTAAAAACAAATGTGAAAAAATGTACATCGCAAATACAAACTTAAAGCAACATTTACGAAATTAAAAAGCATGCATATAATGAATTACTAATTTGATAAACTTAAAACATGTAAAGTCATGGCATTGCCTTTTGGTAAAAATAGAGTCAAATTTGATAAAATTACGTTTATTGTTATCAAAGGTCAACTTTATTGTGTCAAACTGATGATGGACTATTGTACATGTAGTTGACATGGTAAATACACCTAATACTCTCCTATTAGAGTGGTAATCATGCATAGGCTAATATTTTACATTCATGTTTATTGCCTCTTAGGTTGGATGCATTATAGACAAAGTACTCTAACTTATGAACTAGAGTTGATTAGTTGCTTTTAGCTATGTCATTAATTAATGCTTCTCTCATGATAATTTTGCCTCACCTTAAATTAAAGTAATAATTTTGCCCTTAACAATAGTTTAACCCAAAAGTTTGAATCATAAAGCTTTAGAGAATAATGCAATTAAGCTCTTGAATTAATGTGATAATTTTGCCCAGGGTGGTTCAAGAACTTAGTTTTCTTTCCTGCGTAATTGTCAAAACATTGTAAATCAATAGTATAAACAGGTGCTCGTGAAATACAAAAGCACTTTAGAGAATTGCTTCGATTTTGGCACTTTTTTTTTTACTTATTATGGATTGAAATTAGGGTTTTTTTTGTTCATCCTCTTCGTCGACCTAGCTTGCTCGGCCACCTGCTCACCACTACTTCACATTTCAAGTATCAACAGTTTAGTTTGGATTGTTAGTATTTAGATATCATTCAAAATTCTTTTAGCTTGCATTGTTACAAGCGGATATCAGATAAAGCTTCTTTCTATTGAGCATACAAATTGCTCCACATTTTGCACCAACCAAGTTGAATGACAATATTAATATGCTTAGATATATTGAGTGACTAGTAAAACCTATTTAACATATTTTTAAATATAGTTACCCTTGTTGTTTAATGGGAATAGATCTATATAAAATAAATTATTGGATGAGAATAATGCCTAGGTGTATTTTGGATTGTAAGTAGAACCAATTTTTATATATATACCTTTTTGGTAAATAAAACGGTAGCTAAAGTGCACAACCACTTTGGGGATTAGAGCATCAAAGGTTTCTCCCCTCCCAACAAGGGCTTTTTATCAGGATTTGAACCCTTGCTCGTTGGCAGGTGAAGATCGTGCGGGTTAGCATGCTATCACTAGACCAATCCTTTGTTGGTTTATTTTATGTTTTCATTAAAATAGCTACCCTCATTATTTAAGAGGAACTGCATGCATTTATGTTAAAGTATTATTTAAAATGCAATTTAATCTAAATGAATTAACATTGCACATATTAGTTCCATTCAATAATATAAATATTTGAATTAACATGCATTACAAATTATAGGTGTGGAAGGAATATTGCAACTACTACACTAAACCAAGCAAAAATTTTTTGAAAAAAATTGAAAATTATTTATTTATTAATTTGGCTTTGGGTTGATTAAGAAATTATGACATAAATAAATTTGAGTAACTTTGTAATTAAGTAGAGAAAAAAGTGGTGGGCTAGCCACTCCTTCGCAATAAGAAGTTGGACAAAACTTGGTAGAGATGAGCGGTGGCCTCAGGTTAAGGAAGGACTCCTGGGCAGAGCCACCGGGAGTAGGGGTAGAAGTAAACTCATCACATGCACTCTAATTACAAATATGCCCCCGGATGATGAAAACTAGTAAAGATCCTCAACTTTTTCTTTCCTCTTTTTAGACGGTCCTAATTCTTTAAAAACTCTCAAATTTTAGGGTCGATTTTAATTTTGTCCCAAATTTTTTTGTTTAAAAAATCCTCTACTTATAACCAAATGCTATGTCAACCCTCAATTTTTTTTTTGTCTATTTTTTTTTCAAATTTTATATCGAGTTTCAAAAATGTCTTCCAAATAACAACAATAATTCTTGAGGACGCGGTCAAGAGAGAGCAATTTTCATCTTGACAAAGGGACAATCTCAGCATTCAGAGATTGAAATTCAAAGCCAAAGGAGACAAGAAAATCTGGGTTTGAAAAATCAGAGGATTCTCTGCCAAGTGGACGGGGCATTTTTCCGCGTGCAATAATTGCCAAAGGTAGCTCGAAAAAGAAAAAGATGGAGCTTTTCTTCCTGGCCAAGAAAAGGAGATAGAGACAGAGAGGGGGCGGGGTTATGGTCAACAAAAGGGAGAAAACTTATACAAAGAAAAACTGATTGAGTGGTCTGCAATAGAAAAGAAAGAAAAGAAGAACAGAGGAGGTGAAAAGAAACAAATGAAGAGAGAATGAGATAAATTGTCGGGGCTCGCGTGAGGAAACAACAGAGAGCAGAAAGTTGCAATTTCACCGAAAATTTGTTTAATCTACTTTTGTGACATTTACATTTCCTTGTAGTTCACTTTTCCTGTGCATTGAAACTTCCACCAGTTGAAGGCGACAATCATAAATGCATGTTTACTGGTCCGATCAATGAATTACTAATTTATATCTAGTTCGGCAAGTTTGAATTATTGACGCGTGTCAATTGATTGGATTAGATAAACCAAATCAATAAAAAAAAAACTATATATCTATATAAAAGCGAAAGCGAAAGCACAAAACGGCATTTTGACTTATTTATGAGATTTAAAGGAGAAATTAAGACAAAACCTGAGCAAAAAATAAATTATTCCCATTGTTCTCATCGTGTTACGTTATACACACACACACAAACATAGTTATGCATGTTGATAATTTTTTATGATCCTCAACACGCGTTGATAACATAATTTTTTAGAATAAATTATCATTAATAATACAACATTTCAGTACTCAAGTGAAGTTTATTGGTTTGCTTGTATAATATATCAAGCTCAAAGTAAGAGGGGTAAATTCCTAGGTATGATTAAGAGCTTAAACATATTTAATGAAAAACACCTTTTCTGATAGAAAATAAATTAACAAAAGAAAGAGGAAAGTTTGTCGGTGCAAGCAATGGACCAAGCGTGCCCTTTTCATTGTCCTAATGCTTTGTATGTTTTTATCTACTCTAAGCACTTGTATGGAAATTATTGGACCGGACAAATCTCTCTCTGTCTCTCTCTCTCCACCTTTCATTTTCTCCCGCAAATCCATGTCACAGGCACATGAGGGAAGCAGTGACAATAGGGGAAAGATAAAGGATTTGGAGTGAGGAAGAAAGAAATGCGCAAAGGAACTAGAAAGAGTTGTCATTGAGTTGAAAAGTCTACCTAGAAAAGAAATTAGACAAGAGGAAAGACAAAGTATATGGAGGAGCATTATTATGTTCAAAGTGGTCTCCACCTTAAAAGATGTATAGTGAGGGTTATAGAAATATCTACCCTCGTCTTGATTCTTATTCAATATTAGATGCTTTTTGGTTAGTCCAAGAAATAATAAAATTTATTAGTGGTCCAAGCATCTACACGTTTCTTGTCTAGATGGATTGCAAGTTGCTGTCCATGTCTTATTATATATTTATAAAATCTTCTCCCTATATCTGCCATCATATTCAATTACTAGCAAAATTAAGGCAGATGTGTGTAAAAAATTATGTGTCATTGAAAGTCGTTTCAATCAGTTCTTCATTGGGTCTAATTCAATGCTATTGGCCGCCCTTTTGTTTGTCCAAGAAACAATAAAGGGAGAAATGCAAGGAGTCCTAAAAGTATTCAGAATATCAAGTCACTAGAGTTTTCCTCTTTACTTTCTTTGGTTTATAATCATCTGAAGTCTTTATATAAGAAATCATTACTAATACAACATTTCAATAGTAAAATGAAGTTTATCAATTTGATTTGACAATATTTAATAGGCTCAAAGTATAAGAATTAAATTTCTAAGTGGGATCAAGAGTTTAAATATATTCAATTTAAAAAGCTTTATTGATGGAAAATAAATTAAGAAAAGTAAAAGGAAAGTTCAACGGTGCAAGCAATGGACTCAATTCAACAACGACTTGTCCCAAGTCTCTCTCCACTTTTCATCTTCCCAACAAATCTTGCGCATTGAGATTTCAGCCACGTGAAGGCAACGACTCTAAGCTTGCGGTTGAGAAAGCTTGACTTATTGGTGCGACTCTAAGCACGTGGTTCCATTATATAAATCAAACCACAAGAGATAAGAAGGCATTTCCTATTTCTTGAGAGGCATTCTGGCTTTTTTCTCCATCAGACTTGAAAGCTAAAATAAAGGGCAGAGTCAGAGCAAAGCCGAAATGCATCGTCCCATTAAAACCAGTGCGGGTAGAAATGCAGAAGATGTTGATGGTGGCGCCGCTGGTTCGATGATTGCTCCGACAGAAACTAAAACTGTTGCATCTAATTCATTGATCGCGTCGACTGGAAGCTGCTACGAGGTGTTCTTGAGTTTCAGAGGCCCAGATACTCGAAAAGGCTTCACCGATCACCTGTATCATGGGCTCCTCAATGCTGGAATTTATGCTTTCAGAGACGATGACAAGCTCTGCAAAGGCGAGAACATTAGACCAGAACTTTTGGCAGCCATTAGAAACAGTAAAATCCTAATCCCCATTCTCTCCATGACTTATGGTACAAGTAGTTGGTGCCTGGATGAACTGGTTCAAATAATGGATTGCAAGAATAATAAGGGGCAGATAGTGTTGCCTATATTCTATAAAGTGAAACCAGCTGACGTGGGACATCAAATCGGGAGTTTTGGGGACGCATTTCATGAGCGTGAGAGGCGTTTGCTTGAGAGGCGTTTCAACCCAACGATTTTGGAGAAATGGAAGCAAGCACTTCTTGAAATCAGCAAGTTGAAAGGATACGAAGCCGATGGGTAAAATTTTTCACTAAAACATTCTCTACTTTCTTATAATATGTGTGGGTGTTTACTGGTTGTTTTGATTCTCACCTGCTTCGTTTTCGTTTTTTTTTCTTTATATATAAAAAACAGTAGGATCTTGTTGGTAGTAAGATCCTAAGATGCATGAGTTCTATAGGTTATTCCTTTTTTTTTTTTCAGATATTGACCAATCTAATTATATATTTTATTTTTATGATTCCATTAGCTTGAATAATAAGATTTTTTGAATGAATTTTTACTCTTATGTCCAAAGATTTTGTAACATTATGTCATTTTTTTTTCATGTTTACAGTGTACGTTACATTAATCTTCACACAAACTTTTCTAGTTACATATTTATTTGAGATTAATAGTACAACTTATTGGTGATTTTGATTTAAAGCTCATTACATCATAGCGTACAACCTTTGCCGTAATTCTTTATCTTCCCAATTTACATATATTAAATCATTGATATCGTTAATTAGTTGCTATTAAAATTATTTTACAAAAGATATGTTTCATTGGTTACATAGGATGATGGTAAAAAATGATTATTTTTATTATATGTCTGTTTAAATAATTTTCAAAGCATTTCCTATCTTCAGCTAGTAATTTCCATCTCTTGCACCTGCATAATTAGAAGCAATGTTGTTTTTTGGGTAAAAATTATTCTTCTACTTCCCTATAAACTCAATACTAGATCATTATAATCATAGAACATAGGTACTCAAAAGGAAAATAAAGTACAACTTGTTATCCTCCCTAGTGGCAATGAAAACTTATAAGAGCGCCAATCTAGAATAATACTAAATTCACAACACTAGTAGAAACTTACAAGCATGTAGAATTGCGCAAACAAGAAGATATCACTTCAATTGCATTCAAGTAGTTCACAATATCACAATCCAAACAACTTTTCGGATTGGTATTGCGGGACCTGAAATCATCTTGCATCAAATGCTATGAATTGTTTATTGATTGATGGCTAACTCTCATGGTGGGCTGGCTTATTGGATTTTTGCTTATTCAAGCGCTCTAGAGAATTTTCAAAGTCACATTCACATCATCCCTAATATCTTTAATAAACAACCAATTTAAAATTTGGTTCAAATCCACAATATCTACAATATTAAAGATTCCAAAGTGATACCCTCAAGTTTTTCCTAGATTGATTAATTATGTCGGAGTAATAGTGGAATGGGGCATGCCATGTGAAGCAACCACCATCATTTCCCACTTTAGACTTAGCATGTATGATAATATATGGAGGTATGACAACAACGATTTTTAAAGTTTTTCAATCTATCCCCAGATTTATTGTGTTCTTAATAGATAAACAATATGAAATTATTGTTGCCACATATTTGAGCTCTTGTCATGTTTGACAGGTATGAAGCCGAGTTGGTGAAATCGGTTGTCCAAAAAGTGTTGACCGAATTGAAGAAAAGGTTTGAGTTGGTTATTTCTGAGAATTTGGTCGGAATTGATAGTCATGTGAATAAGGTTATGGAATTTGTGGATAATAAATCTGATGCCACCCTATTTGTTGGCATCCATGGAATGGGAGGCATTGGTAAGACTACTCTTGCCAAAACCATCTACAACAAGCTCTCCAATCAATTTGAGCATCGTAGCTTTATTGCTGATATAAGGGAATCATGGAAGCGTAATGGTGTACATTACTTACAGAATCAGTTAATCGACGATATATTCAATCAAGAAAATGAAGTTTGTAATGCGGATGCAGGGACTAAGTTCATCTCCTCCATGTTTAAAAGTAAAAAGGTCCTCATTCTTCTTGATGATGTGGACGATGTTGTTCAGTTGAAGAGTTTGGCTGGTAATTGTGATTGGTTTTCTTTCGGAAGCAAGATCATTATTACCACCAGAAACAAGAGGGTTCTTGAAGAAGTCGGGGTGGACCACTATTATGAACATAAGGAAATGGATGAAAATCAATCTTTGATTCTGTTTAGCAAACATGCATTTCGAAGGGACTCTCCTCCGAGGGAATTTGAGGACCTCACTCACGAAGTTGTATCCATAGCCGGAGGGCTTCCCTTATCCCTTGAGGTTTTTGGTTCATTATTGTGTGGAAAAGAGTCAAGACAGTGGAAAGATACGATAAAGAAGTTAAAAAAAGTCCCTCCTATGAAAGTGCAAGAAAAGTTAAGAATAAGTTACGAAGCATTGGACTATAGACAAAAACAAATTTTTTTGGATATCGCTTGCTTTTTCGTTGGCGTTGACAAGAGAATCCCATCCTACATGTGGGACGCCTGTGACTTTTTCCCAGAGGAGGGAATTGAAGTATTGATATTCATGTCATTAATAAAAGTTGGAAGTAATCATATGTTCATTATGCATGACCAATTGAGAGATCTTGGTAGGGAAATAGTTCGCGAGGAAAATCAATGGAAGCCTTGGTGCCGTAGTAGGTTATGGGACTATGAGGAAGTCCAAAAAGTGCTAAAGGAAAGTAAGGTAACCATTTCATTTCTTTTTCTCATTTAGTCCATGTTCTACGATTAATAGTAATATTGGTCCACCACTTAGTGCTTTCTCTAGACTGAGCACCTTCACTATTATTGCTCTCGAATATCTCATTGACGTGATTAGAAAGTAGGGAGGTTGCTCCCTCTTAGAAAGAATTTCTTTTTATGGTTTTTCTCTCATATATTAATATTCCCTATCGTATGAAAGTAGTGTACGTTGCAATACACACACATTAAATCTCATTTGATTTTTCAGTTAGTAAAATGTCGTATTTCACGTATCACTTTATACTTGATAAATGACCCTCTTTGCTAAGAATCTTTGTTTTTCTTTTAAGATGACTATCACGATTTTCACGTTCGCATATGATATATTAAATCAATACTTTTAATAAAACCACTTCATATGGAGTTTTTCTTTCAGCCAGGTTACTTAACACGCGATTTTTATGTTCTCATATTATGTTAAATCAATACTTTTAATAAAAACCACTTCTTATAATTTATTTTTTCAGCTGGGTTACTTTAGCAAGTACTCCCAAGATACCTTTAGACAAAATCTGATTGTCTATCTTTATTATTGACAAGTACTAGACAGGCTGGAGCAGAGGGCGAGACAGATTGCTCGTCTCAACTAATAAAAAAACCAAAAGTAAATATATTGCTCTCTCGTTTAAAGATAATACATTGCTCAAATTCCTGAAAACTACGAAAAAAAACTCATGTACGATTGGGCTTGTCAACGAGTTTCGGGGATACACCACTCAAATAAATAGCCAAAGTGCATCCTCTTGAGAAAAAAACGAAAGATAAAGAGTAAAAGTTACTCCAAACAAGTCTTTCTAGAAAGATGGTTATTTCAATTATCTGAGTCGATTGCAAGAAATTAATTTTTTCATCAAAAGGAGTTCGTCCGGGATCTCAAGGCCTCTTCATTTTCCCCCTTCCGTTCCGACTTTTGGAGTAGTCGGAACAGTTATTTCCATTTTGAAGCGTCATGAATGCGTCGAAATAAAAAAGGAGTTTTATTTCTAACTTTTTAACCTTTTTTTTTTTTTTGCCTAGAAGTCTCCTTATTAACACCTAATCTGTGGTGAGGTAAGTTTTGCTCGCCGACTCGCTGCTTCCAAGGTTTTTCTCGCTTTTATTTATCCTTTCATCCATGCCGATCGCTTGTTCTCCAACGAAGATACTTTTTTTTCTAGGCGTGTAAAATGCGTTTTGGGCTGTGGCGACGGTGAATTTGTAGTCGGAACATCTGTTCTTTTTTCCATTTTTTTTCCATTTTTTTTTCAGTGGTGCATTGTGCACTGATGTTATGATATATAAATCATAACTACTTAGGATATATAAATAATAGAATTATATTCTCTCGATGTTAAAGATAGGACTAAGGATGCCCGCATTTCTCATGAAATTTGAGTCATTATTCCATAGGACAAGGACTGATTTAAAACTTACCAAATAAGATAGGAATAGAAATTCCTTAAATATAATATATATGCATGTGTATACATGTATATTATATCATCAAGCGTACTTCACGCAATGACTATTAAAAAGAGAAATGTTTTACTTTTTCTTCATAAAAAGTCCAAGAGATAATTACTCAAATTCTATTTTGTATAATTTAGTATGTGATTGTAATTGCATTTGTGAAAGTTCAAGAGAAAAAGTATAATTCTGTTAAAATTGACAAGTCAAATTTTGATTTTGCACTTTGAAATTTGATTAAATGCACGCATGTCTTAACTAATAATGAAGCTACAGTACCAGAAAGAAGAATATTACAAGTTGTAAAGTTTTTACTCTATACCAGCCATTACATCATAATTCCTTTTAAGATCTGACTACGTATGGCCAAATTTCAAAATGGAAGTTGACATCCTTCACTTTGTTAGCCTTTATAAATACTTTTTATTGGCATAAAAAGAAAAATCATATCTACATATTGCTAGTCTCTTGAATGCACAAACGATATTTGATTACTTTAGTTGGATACAGTACTAATGACTCTTGATTCTTGTTTATAGGGAACGGGCAAGATTGAGGGGATTAATCTTAGTAAAGGCAACTCAGAAGGCCTTGGCAAAATAGCTAGGCGAGATGGCAGAATTTACGCAGAAAAACAATTCAAGAATTTGACGAGTCTAAAATTCCTTCACCTAGATGGGGCACATTTAAGTGGAGATTTTAAGGACTCAATGGAGGAGTTAAGATGGCTTCGATGGCCATATTGTCTTGCGAATTTTGAAGTAAACAATTTTGGCGTAAAGGAATTAGCTGTACTCGAACTGGAAGATAGTGAGATAAATGAGAAATGGGAAGGATGGAATTTTTTCATGGTAAGAACTAAAGTCTTCCCCCCTTTATGCTTTCTTTTGAATCGTAATCACACTCACTCCTCGACAATCTTTATTATTATTTTTAACCAGATGGCAAAGAAGCTCAAATATCTAAACCTTTGTGGTTGTCGATCCTTGGAAAACACGGACTTTCTCTCAGCTTTTAAGAAGTTAGAGGTTCTCACCCTCAATGGGTGTAATACACTGAAGCGAATTGACGCTTCAATTGGAGACATGGAGGCCCTCCTTCGCTTGGAGCTAGCCATGTGTCTCTGCCTCAGGGATCTTCCAACAGAAATAGGTAAATTAAAATCACTGCAGCAACTCAATCTACGACATGCTACATCCCTTTTTGCATTACCAAATGGCATAGGGTCTTTGGAGAATCTAGAGATTCTTGATATTTCTTACAGTTGTATAGAAGAGTTGCCCAATGGTATTGGGAGTCTAAGAAAGCTCCAAGAGTTACATGCTTACAATTGCAGAAATCTAAAAGGGATAATGGTAGAAAGCATGTGTAATCTTTCTTCCCTACGACGCCTTGATTTTAGAGACTGCAACGAGCTCCAATCGCTGCCGGACCTTCCTTCGGGCATAACATATTTGGGCGTCACCTGTCGAAGTCACAAATTGCCTTCGCTTTCCCACCTAGCCCATCTCAAGGAACTACAAGTTTGGGGTTGCGGATTTCTCTGGTGCATCCAGGAGCTTCCATCAATGTAATTAAAGTGTTCAAAATGCTCCCAACCAACGAACATTGAAGAATTGAAATCAACTCAATCCCTAAGCACACGCTTCAAGTTGGAATTCTTGGAAGTTTGGGGTTGTGGATCTATCGAAACATTGGACGTTTCACAATTTATCCATCTAAGGACATTAGATGCCTATGATTGCAAGAATCTACTTGAAGTTCGAGTTCTTGACAAATTGATATATTTGGAAAGCTTGACTATCACACCTGCAATTCAATCAAACGGTTGGACCTTTTAAAATTTGAGGGCCTGAAGAAATTGAATGTTCATTGGTGCAACAAATTAGCCGAAATTCAAGACCTTGATAGGTTGGAGTACTTGGAAAGGCTAGATATTGAAGATTGCGCTTCAATTGAAAGGCTAAATCTTCCAAAATCAGGGAGGCTAAAGGAATTTAATGCTACAAGTTGCAAAAACTTAGCCGAAATTGAAGGCCTTGATAGGTCGGAGCATTTGGAAAGTTTAGATATCGACCGGTGCACTTTAATTAAAAGGCTAGACCTTCCAAAATCTGGGAGGCTGAAGGAACTACAAGTTGGAGAATGTGTAAACTTAGCCGAAATTCAAGGCCTTGATGGGTCGAAGTATTTGGAAGGGCTAGTTATCTCATGGTGCACTTTAATAGAAAGGCTATACCTTCCAAAATTCGGGAGGCTGAAGAAATTAGAAGTTGGAGGCTGCAAAAACTTAGTCGAAATTCTAGGTCTTGATAGTTTGGAGTATTTGGAAAGTCTAGATATCTTTAGTTGCACTTCGATTGGAAGGCTAGACCTTCCAAAATTTGGAAGTATGAAGATATTATATGCTTACTCATGCAAGAAATTAGTCAAAATTCAAGGCCTTGATAGGTTAGAGACCTTGGAAGAATTGGATATCTCTAGGTGCACTTCAATTGAAAGACTACTCCTTCCAAAATCTGAGAGTCTAAAGATATTAGAAGCTAGAGACTGTGAAAACTTGGTCGAAATTCTGGGCCTCGATAGGTTGGAGTCTTTGAAACAACTGAATATCATTGGATGCAAGTCACTCAAAACAATTCCAGAATTATCTAGAACGCGGGTTTATCAATATTATGAGATTACAGATTGGCGAAACGATGGCATTTGACTTAGACTATCTGTACAAATCGGATGAGTAACATATTGGAATGATCCACATTTTCTAACGAAGGTACATAAAGCAAGTAATCGACCTATGCTCTTTTGAGATCTAAGGCCCATTTTTCATTTGTATCTCCTGCTTGCGATATTTTTCAAGATTTATGATATTGTCATTATTATTTCCTGGTTGATAGTGTTACCATTGTTTTCTTACTTGAATTCAAGGAATCTAGGGGAGATGTTCATAGAAGTTAATGCGTGCTTTGGCAAAATGGTTTTGTTTGTCATGCTAGTAGCGGAAATAGATGATAAGGCTTTCAAAGCGCATCATTTGTCATTAGTTTTCAAGTAAGATCCTTCATCCTATACAGAAAAATAGGGATTCTCAACATTTGATTGATTTTGGAATGCTAGAAGTACTGAAAAAATTGATGTGTACAGGTTTTTTATAGCATGCCAAAGGTCATTGTATAGGTCAAAGAAAATGCTAAATGAAGGACCCTATATGGTGATCCTTCTAATGTGAGGTTTTAGTTTGCTCTACGCTCATCATGTAGTTCATGACTGCATATTTCTAAGGTACACTTAAGAGTGAATTTCAATGCAAAAGGAGTATGTGGATAGGGCATCCCTTACTATGCATGTGCTACTGAGTTGGGATAAAATTTGTCCAACCATTGAGTTTCATACATTTTATCTCACAGAACTGTTTGCATTAGTAGATTTGGATAATCGTATCAATCTAGAAATGCTAAATGCAAGCACAAGCTATTCTCCTAGTGGTGTGGCTGTGAGTGAACTAGCAAACAGGGTGGAAGCAAAAGCATCATAAATTATTTAGATGGATCGAGAAGATTGCAATTTGAATTTTTCTAACTATGGATCCATGTTCATTTGGTTTGTGTCCAGGGTATACCTACTCCAAGGCTTCCAAAGAATGCATCTTGATGTTTGTAGAGTTGGTAAAGCCATTTGTTGTATACCTGACTATTGAGCCAGGCAAGACATTAACTAGAATGTCTTTTGACATAATCACCTGTACTGTGAAATAATTCATTATATTGTTGCATAAGCTATTGTTAGTCCATTTACTAGCTGAAAAGAAAAACACAGGAAGCATTTCCATAAGTTTCTTGAGGAAAATTTTCAGTATCCTATATTCCATTTGAAAACTGTCTTGCATTAATTAATGCATGAATAGCACATAATGATAAGGAAAAGTATCATACTATGTCTCACAAAGCAACCATCTTGACTTAAATACACTATACTAATTTAATCAAAGCTTTTGTAGTGGATGATGTTAGAAGCCCCATTAGTTGGATCCAAAGAGTTCAAAAAGAAATCGAGTTTGACAAACCCAGTTCCCATAAACTTTGGAGTATTATTAATAATTTGTTGATATTAGTTGCTGGATTGATTTCATCTTACTCACTGGCAGGATTCAGTTATTATTCCACTGGTTGACGTAAATGCTGAAATATCCAAGGGAGCTTTCGCAAGGCACTTCTAAAAGGAATCGACATCATAGAAGGATCAGGAGCTCAATGTTTCTTGAGCTTCTCCAAACCCTAACAATGCATCCTTGGAATGGTAAAAGGTTGCTTGCATATTGTCATCCCACGTTTCCTCTGCTTTTTTTAAAGCTCTATCCTTCATAAGCCCTCTTTCAGCTCGCATTCTTGCGATTTGTTCCGGCATTAGTGCTGCATTTTCGGCTACTCATGGAGCTTTAGCTATGGAGACCAGCAAAGGACCATTGTGCATCATGCTTCCATTTCAGCTCCAGTTTGGAAAACCACTAGCTTCTTAGGTTTGGCTCCTAGCGTTCTTTTGCAACCTAATGGGCAGTTGACTCAATTGTTCTGACTCGATTTTATGAAGTTTGCTTGATTTCCGATTGGCAGGTGAAGATGATGGAGTGGAATTCGAAGAAGTGTTGGCTAGTGATAATCACAGAGGACTTGAAGTTGGCGCCGCATCGCTTCAATTGGTAGAGGCAGTGGACAGTCCGTCCTTGTAATTGCTTTAAAGTGAGAAAATTGGTCAGCTTAGTATTCCTTCGATACTGCAAAGTATGGTTAGCTTAGTATTGCCTTCATGTACTCGAGCTGCTATTTTGGCAGGCCTTCATTGGGTTGTGCTATCCATTTGTGTGCCAAAGAATTCTAATACCATGGTGTAATGGAACTTGGTCATTTGTTAAAGGTCAGAACAATATGCTGTCAAGCCTAGTATTGTTTTCATGTGCTCTAGCAATTGAATCATGCTTTAATCCAACGTGACCAAATTACTTGCTAAACTGATTAAATGCAACTGTAAATGACTCCTGATTTCTGGGTTGGTTCTTCATTTCATGTCATCTTGCTACAGTCTCCATAAATACTTAAAGCACTTCAACTAGATAAGGTCGACTCAAGTTAGGGTGGTTTGGTGGTCGTCAACCGTGGTTTTTGTTGGTCCAGCACTATTTTAATTATCCACATGTTAATGGGGCTTAAAATTGACAGGTTGATTGTTGCTTCTCATTGGATTGGAAGTTCTCACTTTTTGAAAGATCAATTCTAATTTCTTGTGTTTTTTTGCGTTTGATGTATATTGCCAGGTTAGGTCAGCAAGATGTCTTACACGTATTATTATGCCAGAGAATTACAGCAACTTGGAGGATTGGGGACAGTGAATATCTACAAAGGACACTTGTGAGGAATTTCAACAGATGGAACATAGTTATTGGCAAAAGAATTAGAAATGTGAAATGTAATAGAATCTTGTTAGTGCATAGAAGTTCTTACCCGAATGCGTCATTAATTGCTCTTTCATTGTAGATTCTTCTTATTGATGCTATATCTAGTTTTCCATGCATAGGTGTTCTTACACATGCCACCTCTGTGGGAGAAATATGAATTATGGGACAAAACATTGCTGTTATCTATTGTTTGAAGTAATTGCTTTTTTTCCCTTTCAAGTCTGGTCCTCATTGCTGATATGTGTACCAAATGTGAAATTCTTGATCTCTTTGTATGCATAACAGGAGATTAAATAGGATTACCAGGGTTTGAAATTGGTTTTGTGTGAACATTGCAATCCTTTACTTAAGAGCTTGTGCTTTTTTGTTACCCAACTCATCAATTATTTGAGTTTGTTTGAAGATCTTTCTATCCATTTTCCTATTACCATGAAATTATACAAACATTTTTCATTTCCTTGCCTAAGTAGCCTGAACTTTGACACTATTGAGAAGGAGAAAAAGAAAATGAAATCTTTGGGGGTGGGGTGTTGTCTTCTGGATTTTGTAGTCAACAATGGTTTTTCACTTATCCTCTTCCTAATATTCCATGTTTCATATTTGATCTCGGGTTGATTACTCGACAATGTAATTGGAACTTAAGTTGGGTGATCTTGTCGGATTGGACTTTCTATTTAGCTTATGATAATTGTGTATGGAAAAAAATATCTCATTTTTCCAGATTAGTGGGAAATAATATTGCCACAATTCCCTCCGACATTTGTTTTAGCATCCACCAGATACATTCCCATTTTGCTGTCCTTTTATGAGGTTTATACCTTTAATCTGAAACTACGATTTTCTCCAGAGATCTGCATGTGCAGAGCACAACTGCTTTTCTTGCTAATCATTTTTCTGTATGACTCTGCACGATGCCTCTAACTTTGCTTCATTTAATTGGACTCGTGAAATTGGATTTACAGATTATATCTCCTTCCAAATAGTCTTTTTTTAGATGTTACAAACGGTATAGCAGTGGTGAGGTGATTTTTTAAATGATTCAAGCAACGTGAAGCAGGGAAGGCCTTTGGAATCGATCTTGTTGTGCATCCCTCCTGATTACTATTGTGTGGATTTGGCTTCATAAAAGGTAAAAGCTAGGTATATAAATGGAAATCAATAAAAAATAAGTTTGTATGTTACTCAAATTAGGGTTAATTTTGTAAGTTCCTGAAATTATGGTTTATAATTTGATGTACGTAACTTTAAAGCATAAGAAGCTACGAAAAATAAATGGAAATCAATAAATAAAATAAAAAGTCTGTACGTCACTCAAATTAGGGTTAACTTTGTAAGTTCCTGAAATTATGGTTTATAATTTGATGTACGTAACTTTAAAGCATAAGAAGCTACGAAAAATAAAGTAAATAATTTGAAAACAATCACAAAAATAATGATAAGTCCATCCAATAAGACTTGGTATCTTCAAGTTATAGGGAAAAGTATCAAAAAAGTCTTTAATCTATTATATTGGTATCAATTTAGTTTTAAACTTTTCAGTTGAACTAATTTAGTTTTAAACGTTTTCACGTTAGTACAAATTCAGTCCATTTGGCCAATTTAGGTTGTAATTAATGACATGGACACCAATGATTCCATATGGCATCGCCAGTGTTGATGTGAACATTTTAAAATAATTTTTATTAGTTTTTCACTATTTTATTATTTAATTTTTTTTAATTTTTTTTTCCTTTTTTTTCCCCCCTTTCTTTGGACTGTGGTCGGTATTGGCCATTGCCAACGACTGGCCATAGGCAATGTCATATAGGATCGCCAATGTCCACATCATCGATTTCTGACCTAAATTGGTCGGATAGACTAAATTAATACTAATGTGAAAATATTTAAGAATAAATTGGTCCAATCAAAAGGTTTATAATCGAATTGGTATTAATGCGATAGGTTTAAAACTTTTATAGTACTTTTCCCTCAAGTTATTTGGTAACTCACTTGGGGATGGTTGATAAGTCTTTCAAATTGATTGGTAATTTGACATGAGGGTGTAGATATAACTTCAAAACTACAAAATATGTAAATAAGTTTTGGTAAATTATTACAAAAGTGGAAAATTCAGATATAATCACATAAATATCGTTCATTTAATCACAACAGTTTACCACTAAACTTCGTTTTTATGACAGGCAAATCATATATCCATGATTCCAAACCTCGTACGTCTCTAAAATCTCTAGTGAGATTGAGGATTCCTCTCGTTCAGTCTACACAGAGAGACCGTATTTCAAAGGATGGTGCGCTTTGTGAAACTTTCGGGCTGCTGGTGCAAAGAGAAGACCGATACACATTGGAACTTTCTGAGACAAACACATTGTAACTTCATGAAACAATATTAAGCTGAGCCAAAAGTTTCCAGTTGAACATGCAGAAAGGGAAATTTATTTCAAATATCTGCCCCAGGTGTTGTATTCAATCACATCTCCTGTACATGTTAAGCTAAGTCCCAGGGTACAAAACGGAGAAAAAGAAGTCACCAGTGTTGACGAAATAATCAGGATTTACACAGGCGGACATCCTTGGAAAGGATATCTAAAAATGACCTTGGCCCTTGGAGAACACTTTGGGTGCGACAGAAGAATCCGGGCCACTTCAAGCAGCGGCGATGGTTCAAATGCTTGGGACGATTTGGAATTGGGGCTATTGATCACTATTTTGTCCAGCCAGAGTGCATTCTGGAGGAGAAACTTGAGCAGGGAAATAACAGGTTCCCATGGCAGCGGATTGGCACCGCAATCAACAATCTCAACATGCTTGAGATGCATCAAACACTGATAGATCCTCCACTTTACAAAATTCCAAAATTCTTCTCCAGCAAAGATGTGGCAGCCTGTACTCTCTGCATTCAACTCAATCTGCAGATGTACAACATCATGACTAAGGAGGAGATACACATTTGGAACTAGATGAGACAATTATCAAGCTTTGAGAGTATAAAATAGCATTTACTACACCAAGAGAAATATAAATCTATTGAGAATCCAAAATTTCAATTAAATAGACAGGTACAAAAATGACTTTCAATCACGAGAAGAAAAGAAATGACACATTTATATGCGGCCTAAGGCTAAAACTCACAATCTGTATATGTTCAAGCAAATCTGGTGTTAAATTAACCCAGTGAAGTGAGAGGGTTCTAGCAGTTGTGTACCTTAGGATTGGGGGTGCAAGTCGTTTGTAAGTATAACTTCTCCAAGAGACGCGTACTTTCGAGTATTTTTGCTATAGCCTCGGGAACTCCCTCATGGCCTGCTGCGCCAAGTAATATCAGATGCCGACATTCTAAGGATGGAAGAAAGATGTCTCTCGCCTCCATTAGTGACAGAACCTAAGCACATCATCGTGGTGGAAGAAGCAGAAATTGATCACTTTACTTTCTTTAAGCACTAAAGAAGATTAAACATAAGACATGCTTGCAATTCCAAAGACCTCTCACAATAGCCAACAGAGCAAACGAATGAGCAAACAAGGACATCAGATTTTAGTGTTATCGAAGTCAATTGTAATGCTGGACCCATAAAGGTGATATCAGCTTAGGTGTGTAAAGTTCTTTTATGAAAAGGAAAAGAGCCTTATCCAGCAAAAATTCCGTTTATAAGATGACAAGGTTTCTCTGAAATAACAATTTATGAGCATGGTATCATCAAGCACCAATAAACAATCTCACAATTTATCCTAATCAAATGGCAGAATGTGTAATGCATGTTTGCAACTTGAGCCAGGAATAATAGGGCTAAAAGAATCAGCTTGCACCTGAATGCACCAGCTCCCCATCACTAATTTCGTGACATGATGCAGCCTCTTGAGAAGCCCCTTGAGAAGATCGGCATGAGCCTTAACCTTATCGAGTGCACAAATTTTCATGTTGAAATTTAACTCAGCCTCAATCAAGGAAGATACTTCATCTAGTCTAAACTCTCCCCCTCGAGAATTGCCCAATAGGCGCAATTTGAGAAGATGAGGAGCTGAAATTTTCAACATTGAAGCTTGACCACGAAACTCATGAGAATCAATCACCAACTCTCGAAAAATTTTTGATTCAACCATGATGTGCTTGATGCCCACACAACTTTTTAACTCAAGGAACTCTAGAACAGGGCTGCCACTCAAAACTCTCATCAGCCCATCATCGTTCAACTTCGCATGTTCAATGTGCAATATCTTCAATGAACACCAATTCACAGTGCCACACACCCCAAAACAGCATCGGGATATGTGCAAACTCACCAGAGTTTTGCAGCAAAATAAGATTTGAGGCAATGCATAAATTTTGTGGCGCCGATAATTTAGGGTTACCGATAACTCTTCGACATCATGCTCAACTGCAAACTGGAGCCACCTATCAAGACTTGACCGCATCAAGGCGAGACAAGGAGCATCAAAGAGGAATCTTTTCAACTTATCTGAGGTGTAGCGTGACTGCACTGAGTTGACAAAAGCGATGAAGCCCTTGGATTTCCGACTACCACCAGGGGGCAAAGAGAAACTCATATACTGACTAGAGGTCCAAGTCGAACGCCATTGCTTGGACAAGACACTGGTTTTGACAGTGTCTTTTGTGGTCAAGAAGGAGAAGATATGAACGATTATGGCATCAGGCAATTGGCTGATGTAATCCACCGCGTTTTGGGTTTCATCTTGATTGGAAGAAAGTAATCGTGCACGTTTGACTGCTGACAATGATGAAAATAAAGGTTGTCAAGAAACGTGACAAGACTATATAAAATCTGATCAGCACAAAAGGGAAATAGCTAAACACTAAGAAGTCTTCTGGCTTTTCTTAAAAAAATAAATAAATAAATAAAAATATCAAAGAGTGAATCGAGAGAGCTTGTGAAGGTTATTCAATTAATAGGCGGGCCAAACCAGGCTGCAGCCTTAACTTCAGAAGGAACAATTATTCTGAGTATTCTGAACCAACTACTGTTGATTTGCTTGAGCCTGGTTGGCTTTGGCTTTGAATTTGTGGATGCATAACTTGAGATGACATACAATATATACAAGTTAATC
Organism: Eucalyptus grandis; assembly: GCF_016545825.1. Lineage (NCBI taxonomy): Eukaryota > Viridiplantae > Streptophyta > Magnoliopsida > Myrtales > Myrtaceae > Eucalyptus > Eucalyptus grandis. Next base: position 49,687,326 of record NC_052616.1, on the reverse strand, counting down.
AAGAAACTGGATCAATGCATGCATAGCAGCACTAACTGCATATAGCACAAAAAGATGAAAGGGATGAGGGATAGATGCCCCACGAATACCACCTTTAGAGCACTATGTGATTACTCCAACTTAAACTCTTTGAGCAAGTGAAACTAGATGGATAATGGATACACAAAAACAGGCAAACAATGACTCACTTTGTGAAGTTCATGTACTTGAATTGATCTTCAAATCTTATAAGAAAACAAAAACATAAAAGAGAAATGTGAATCATCTTTTGCAAGCATGCATCTTCTGACCCCATAAGAGAGACTCACTTTTAACCAAAAAAATGAAAATTGAGGCAAAGAAGTGGGAGGAAGTTACAAAAGATGCAAGCGTTTGGCCCTTTCTAGTTAGACTGAAGCTTGCTTCCACTCTTTGAAAAACTTGTTCTTCACAAATGCATATCTGATTCTGAAAAGGAAAAAACCGAGATCTTTTGGTTTTTAAATCAATAGGTTACAAATGAAATGAAGAAATTCAAATGTGCCACTGCCCATGGAATAAATTTGCATTTGGGGTTACAGATGAGTAAGATTGGCAAAAGAATTTAACTCCGTAATACTAAAACAAAAAATCCCCCAAAAAAATCATGTGCCCATGGAACATTTACCCTGTCAATAAGCAGCACCGCTCATAGTGGGTACATAAGTGTGTACTATGTAAAGCCTAAAAAAGGACAATTCCGGGGCAAGTCCTAAAATTTGTCACGCTAATGCACTTGAGTCCTAAAACTTTAATTTCGTGCATTTAAGTCATACTAGTTGCAATCGAATGCACTTGAGACATTCAATTAACTCCATAAATTTTAAGTGGAAGGAAGATGCCGCATGAATTTTTCATTTTCTTTTAATCATACGTGGCCGCTAATAAGAAAAAAAAAATGCCACGTAGATTTTCCATTCTCTAAAACCTAAAAGCACTAAGGAGCTAACGGAAGTACTAAAGTGGATGAATGTCAAATTTTAGGACTTAAGTGCACAAAATGAAAGTAGTTTTAGGACTCAAATGCTCTATATGTCCCCAAAAACAATGTATAAAAAAAAAAGTGCAAGCACATTAATGAAAGTACTTGTTTAAAGAAATATACATATCTACAAATATAAATGTGGATGACAACACAAATTCTAATTTCTACATCAATGGTTTCAAATAACAGGAACTTAAGTCGTACCCGAGTCCTCACTGCTATTCCCAGCAGAGTTAAATGGCAAAGCATTAGGTATGGTACTCTGATGCTCTGTCTCCATTAACAACATCTTCAGAGATATCCTCCTTAAATAATCAGACTAAAAGGGAAAGGAAGCGGAAATCACTAAATCACTTCGTAACTGACCAACAAATTAAATAATCAAATTAGAAAGAAAGTGAAGCAGATATCAATTTGAAAATACAATTAAAACTTAGGTGCAACATCACAGCACTGAGCAAACCTGATTTCACCGGCACAAAGATAAATTCAAATATTAACAGTTCCAGTTACTAAATGAATGCATGCATCATAAAAATTCTCAACAGATTATGCAAATAAAAGAAAGCTTCTCTAAATATTTTAAGCACAAGCCTATCCAGTTTGTTTATCCATCCTCTATCCACGAAGAAACTTGATACAGAATAGCAAGCACTAGCTCCCGGCCAACTTTGTAAAAAGCAATCAACGATAAGATCGAAGAGAATGAAACGCACATACTGGACATGGACATCATATAACACCAGGCTCGTTGCAAGAGCGTAAACATTTTCCTCAAACCTCACAGCATTTTGCACTTCAGCTGAAATTGTTTCTAGCCAATATATATAGTTTCACAATGATAGGTAAGATTTCATTAAGTATTAAGCAGGTACCACCCCTACAAAATGGATTAAAATAGAAGTCACCCCCATACAAAATAATGCACAAAAAGACTTTGTAGCGTTTCCAACAAACTAGATGTTTGAAGTTTGGACTTTCCCGCATACCAATAGTGAAGAGTGTCCAAACAATTATCCCAAAAAAAAAAAATCCCACGAGGATTCAACTCCTTGAAATGCCTTTTTATTCCTCTTTCTTGAAATGAGCCAAAAAACAAGGAGAGGAACCATCTTAGTAATCTGTTTCTTTCTGACACACAAACTGAAAGTCCCTCCCCAAGCCCGAAGTTCACGTCATACTATGCCTAAGGTCAACCAATTTACTCCTAAAATTATAAAAACTGTAGCCAAAATCTTTCTGTCCAGCTATAATGTAAAACTTAGTGATTCATGATCTCTTCTTCAGTCTTGCACAAAAAGCACCTATAGGCCAGTATTTTTCCTCCCTTCTAATGACTATCTGAGGTAAGAATAAATCCCCAAGCAGCTTGCCAAATAAAAGAAAAAAAAAATGAAACCTTCAATGGAATCTGAACTTTCCAAATAGATTTTTACAGGAAGTGTGCTCTGGTGTAATTGCATCTGAGTAGAACAGAGATAGGAATGGTAGGATTTGACAGAAAAAGTTCCAGAGGCACAACAATTCTACTGTAGCCTAATCGTCTTCACATCTAACATCTCTCAATACCAAAAAAAAATTGAGAAAGCTTTGAGCTTCTAATCTTAAGCCCTACACAAGTTACTAATTTAAGACACTGTTTCTCCGTTGTCAGTCTTCCAACAATCAGCTAGACTAGCTCTCTTGTTTCTTGCTAATGCACACACATCCAGGAATAAGTCTTTGAAAACAGTTTTTCCACACCACATCATCCTGCAACATAGTATGCCTACCATTTCCCACTCTAATAGAAAGTCTGTTTTTGAAAGCATCCCATCCTTGCCTAATGCCCTTCCGAAGCCCAATTCCATGTGTTCCTCAACTAGATTTTGTTATCTACTTTGTATCTTCCAGACCAAATTTTGCAACGAGTGAACTCCTACAAGGGCTAGTTTTCTCCGCAATAATTTCCACAACCATTGTCCAAGCAAGCTTTATATATAAGAACAAACGACTTTACCCCCAACACCCCCCCATTAGCAACTCGTTGTATTACAATACTCCAATTAACTAAATGAAATCTCAGATTGTCATCCCAATCTCCCCAGAGGAACTTCTTTTGTATGCTCTCAAGTCTATTAAGACAAAAATTGTTATGTATTTCCATTAAGCTTAGGCTAATTGGTTTACCAATAATCAGAGGTAAAACCAATTCTGAGAGAGATGCAATTAGAAGACTCATGATGGAAGCAACTTGTTGTCGCCAGATAGCTGCAAGGGTTACATCAGAGGGACACATTTTGGTTTCATCGACATGGCCATAGAGGTTTTGTCCCTTGAGAAATGGGATAACTTGTGCTCTCCATAATAAGTAATTGGATGCAGAGAGATGTATGCACCACAAAACAGGCATGAGACACTAAATTGGCCCACTAAGCAATCTACTAAGTCGACTAATTTCTCATTCCACATTGGTACAGGGCGCCAACATGTTTGAAACGCCAGTAATTCTTCCAACTACAACATCTAATTCCCGATACGCCTGTTTTACCAGGTTCTACAGCTGCATGGTAATCCATCCACCATTTCAAGTCCTTGTTGGAGAGGTAAATCAACGATCTCCTCCATCCAGCATACTCTATCACTCTCAACAAGTCTTTTTTGGTCTGTAAAAAATCAAAGAATTTTCTTTGCACAAAAACCCCTTTACCTTGTAGGTATCTCCCGACACAACCAGCCTCAAAAATTGCACACAGCAAAGAAGATAAGAGGAAAAAGTCTTCAACATCTCAGAGAAAGCAAACAGCAGTATAAAAGAAGAGGAAAAGAGCCTACAATGTCAATGGCTAGCTGGAGTTCATGGTGGTCAATGGAGGTTAGGGAGGTCGCAGGAGCTGGAAAACAGAAGAGTCGAGAGCTGGAAGAGGTTCAGGAGTTCAGAGTGGGTAAGAAAAGAATGAAAGGTCAGAAGAAAAGGTTTGCTGGAGATGGTCACAAGATCTAGTGTATAACAGAGCTGAAATTACATAAACCTATTATAGTCATAAAATTCAATGGATAACAGATAAAAAATCCAGTGGAAGTTGCATATTGTTCAATAAATTATGAAAAGCTTTCTCCCAAATAAGAAAGCCAAACTCAGAAATGATTCAAAATAACACATATAAGAATTCACAAACCTAAAAAATTTTGGCGATGCCTAATCCACACGCATTAATAGCATCACCTCCTATTACAAGTGGTACGGGGTGGGAGTTCAAGCATTGCACCTCAAGGTAGGCCAAGAAAAAGTTTCCTGTGGAAAACCTTTGGGTCTTCAACCACTACAACAACTACACTGATGCAATTGAGCTGCAAAAGGGAAAAACAAAACTGAGATTAATATGAAAAAACACAACCTACAAGCAATAAGATACCTAAGAATCCTTAGGCTCTGGATAAGTAAATTTTTGTTGCCAGCATAACAGGCAATCATCCAGTAACTGTTTTCCTGCCAGAAAGCCACAAGGCCTTACCTCTGCAATTATGTTCATCTACATACTATGGAAAACCCTCCTGGTTGAAAACAAAAATATAAGATAATTCATTATAATTAAGAAAGAAATAAAACCATCTTCTTATGCTACATTATCACCAATTTAACAAGAGCTACTGTCCTACATACCCTCTAGATCCCATATTGACAATTAACTAAGACTAAAAATTATCCAACCAGAAAAAAACTACAGCGAAAGCTACCCCAGAATTCACGTTGCCCCTCGACCTAATAACAAGACAATATTGTAAAACCATTACTTCATTAACCTGCTAAACCCTAGGAAATGGTCCCTAATCAACAATCCATCATAAAACTCCACAATTTTCCCTACAAAAACGATAAAAACCCAAGCAAAACGAAGGAGCACTCACATCTTGTGGACAATCCTCTCCCGTGATCGAGGCGGCAACTGAACCCTCCAACAGCCCCCATCAAGTGCAGCTCCGGTACCCCAGCCTCCTCCGCCACCCGGCCGCGTGGGCCTCCAGTTAGCGTTGATCATCATACCCACCATTCAAAAACCTCAACAACCAAAAACCGCACGGGGACTTAGCCAAGCAATAAGAGAAACAAGACAATCAGCACACGCCCACCCACAAGCAGATTCGAATGGCATAAACCAACACAATCAACGCCGACTTCAAGCAAGCCAAACCCACGAATCCTCCCACCTCCCGAGCCCATCGAAAACCCAAAAGGAACAGTCGATGGACGGCGAAAGAAGAGCGTTGACCTCACCTGAGGGAGGAGGCGGCAGAGGCTATGGCAAGAGAATCGTGAAGTGGGTCTCCTTTCATTTCTATTGTACTTTTCCTGAAGAGGGTGGACTGGATTTCTGCTTTGTTCATTATCAAGAGACGACAAGGCAGTTCGTTGTTCCGAGGATTCGATGTCCGAAGCAAAGCTAAGCAAAGCTAAGCAAAACAAGCGGAGAAGAAGAATATTCGCCGCCACTGATGTGGCCAGCTGCCACTTGTCTCTTGTTGGTCCAGTCGTTCGTGGTCTGGGTCGGGTCACGAGATGGATCGGTCCGAACAGCTCGGCCCAAATCTCTTAGGAAAATTGTTGAAAAAGTTTTTAGATTCATTATGCTTTTATCAATTTAGTCATAAATTTATTAATTTTATTAATTGAATCTATTTAACCAATTTTAAAGAGAAATTTCTGACATCGACCGTTGACATGGATAATTTTTAATACAAATTTAATGCCTTTTGGATTTTTTAATTATTTTCTATTTTCTTTTCTTTTTATTATTTAATTTTTTTCTTTTTCTTTTTCTTTTTTTTTTTTTACCTTTTTCCCTTCGCTAGCCATTATCAGGCCTGGTAAATAGCCAGTGGAGGCCATTGGCCTCAGGTGAGGGTTGCCCTTTAGAGTCAACCTTCACCAATTTAGTGAACAGTTGCCCTTGTTGAATCTGGCAAGGATGGCCCTTGCCAACCTAGGCAAGCAGTACTCAGCTAAGGCCGACGACGTCTACTGACCATCAACCTTAGGGATGGTTGGCGGAGGAAAAAGAAAAAAAGAAAAAAATAATGAAAATATTCAAAACATATTATAATATTATTAAAAATTATGGTTAATAAAATGAAAAACCATAAATTATTATATTTATAATAAATTTATTTCAAATTGGTATGTCTATGGCAAATTTACCTTTTGTTAGATTTCATGAAATTTTTTTGTTAAATTACTAAGTTGGATAATATGTAATAGTTAATGAATATACCAATTTAATTTTTTTTTTTTTGTGATAAGTGTATTGGTTTATAGTTTTTCTTGCTAATAATCCATTAAACAAAAACTAAATTTGTTACAAATATTTTTTGAGTTTTGATTAAATTTGTTACATGTGTACCATTTTGGAGGATTTGGTGGTAAAAAAATTAATTTAGGTAAATTTGTTGTATATGTACCAGTTTTGGATTTTTCATGATATTAAACCAATAAAAAATTATTCGTATTAGCGTCTGTCATGTTAACAGGTGTCCATGTTAGTGATTTATAATCAAAATTGGTCAAATAAACTTAATTGACAAAACATGAAAATGTTTTATGACTTAATTGGCGAAGTCAAAAGGTTTAATACTGAATTGTCGAAAAGGTAAGAGATTTCAAATTTCTCGAATCATTTTCTTGATTCTTTTTAAAAACGAACATTGGAAATTTCTGAGTAAATTGGAGCATGGTATCTTGATCTGCTCGACCTTGATAATTCTGATCGTGATTTCAATCTTGCCTTTGGCTAAAGCTCAATTGGTCCGCGGAGACAAATGTGTCGAGATACATGTACATCTCAAAGTAAGTTCTTTTAGACAAGCATAGACAAGCCTAAGTTGAATGCCGCTTAGACTTGAGCGACGCATGCTTTAATTGAGTTATTAATCATAGGATTCTACTTTAATTGAAAAGAAATATAAAATTCTGTTTATTTAATAGAAAATAGATGATTTAGAAAATATTTCCCTAAAAATAACCACTTAAAATAATTAACCAATAAAAATATTTTCTTTATGGATGGCAATTTATATCTAAATATTTTTGTTGACGATGGGAATTTTTTTGTTAATTTATATTTGTAAATAATACAATTTGATCATTTTGAAGAAAATGTTTTAAACATCATTAATATTTCGTGAAACAATCAAATCTTTAAATTAATAATAACACAATGACCACTGCAAAGTGATCACTTGAAAATAGCTACCGTGGTGGCTTTGGCTTCGTTTAGTAACATCCCTATTTTTTCTAATTTATGTTCTTTTTCTCTATTCCCTAGAACAAAAAGAGAATAGAAATCCACTTACTAACATCAACTAATTTTTTTATTCTCAAGAATAGAATAGTAGCTGAAAAATAGATTTGAAACAAAAATATCAAGTAGAAAAAAATAATTTATTGTTTCTGAGAATAATTTCTAGAAATCTTTTTTTTCTTCCTCACCATTTGCCGTCCGTCGTCTGTCACCTCTTGCCATTGGTCCCTGCTGCTATTTGCTAGCCATCTACCATTGACTGTAGTCGCCATTCGCCAGCCACCAATTGTCACTGCCGCCATTGCCACTGCCACATGCTAAAGGAGGAGCAAGAAAAAGGGAGGGAAAATAGAAAAATCTAAAAAATTTATTAAAAAATAAACTAAATTCTATATTGCAAAAAAAAAAATTTGTGATTTGTACCAAACGCATTCTATTCTTTTTCTATTTCGAAAATAGAAATTTTTTATATTTACTCAACACGTTATTTTACTTAGAAATTGTTCAAGGAAAAGAAATAGAAAAAAACTATTTATAAAAAAAAAAAATTGATTCTCGGAGTAGAAATGTTACCAAACAGACTATTTATTGTCTCCTTGCTTTCAACAAAGGACTTCCCTTCATTTCCTTTTCTCTCATTTTTCTAGTTCCTTCTTTTTTTCTTTTTCTTTTTTTTCTTTTTCGTGCATAGGAGAGACCCTATCCAACGTAATCTTACCTCTTGTGGTTATTAATATGATATATAAAACCAGCTTTTAATTTAGTGTCCAACTTAAAATGACCACAGTGACCCTTAAATAATTGAATTAAGCAAGTGCCAATGGCTTAACGGTAATATACGAAAACCATTTGCACTCAAGATTACAAAAATATTTATTCCACTTTCCACTCATGATCCACTTCGCTCTCCTCTCTTAAAAATAGTAAATTGTCATTGCTCATGCAACCCACCTTTCTCTTCAAATCGACTTCTTTTTTTTGTTTTCGTAATTCTTCTAATCATTTTTTAACGGGTACTAAATAGTGAATAGTAGGATGTGCAATTGAACCAAGTTTACTCATAATCAAATCGGATTACTTGGAAAACAGGTTCAAGAACAGGTTCCTTTTTTAACTGATGTGGGGACTAGTTCCATTTTTTGGGAACCAGTTGAAACTGGTCCGGTTCCCAGTTTCAAGTAAAGGACCATTTGGGAATCGGATCGATTGGATCGGTTTTGAAACTGGTTTTTACTAGTGTTAAAAAAAGATTTGTTAACTGTTTTAGATAAATGAACAACTTTTTGTAGTAGTTGTGGGAATGAGATTAATATTAGACCCATGTGTTGCTACTTATGTTTATGAAATGTTAAAATTTTTACTTTGCCTTGCAATGTTTGTTTATGATAATTAGCCTCGTGAATCTTTAATTTTTTGTTTAGTTAAAAATTTTATGTACTTATTCATTACATGTGCTCCATGTTTCAATACAAATTAGTACAATTACGTTGTTGTTTTCTCGCGTATTTATGTCAAATTAGAAGCCTTATAATATATTGGGTGGTTATAAAACAGATTCCAGTGCAGATTGGGTAGACCCCATAACTAGATTGAAAAGATAGGATGGGTTCCAAAATAGGTTCTAGTGCAAAAAAAAAAAAAAAATGAGTCCAAAAAAGAGAATAGGTTATAATAACATAGGGTATAGGGTCTAGATCTAGAACCTATCCACTTTAGAACCGATCACTCCTAGAAAATAGCAGGGAGAATGACATTACAAATGCTAAAAATTGTATAAGGCACTCACTTTAGCACGAAAAAATTATGTCAGTGCTTATGGATTTTTTAATTAAATCTCAATGCCTAGGTGGCTTTTTCATTAAAAAAAAGAAAAAAGAAAGAAAAGGAAAGTCCATATGGACGATTAAGTGGCCATAATCGCAAAACAACGCTGCATTAGAGAAAATCTCTCTTTCTCTATTGTTTTCTCTCGTTCTCTCTTTCTCTGTTGTTCTCCTTCGCTCTCTCTTTCTCTCTCATTCAAGCTCTCGTGGGGATAGAACCTCCATTTGCAAAGATGCTACGATCGCCGAATCTTGCAAATCTCGTGTTTCGATACTTTTGTCTTGGAGCGAAATTCATCCTCCAGGCCAGACGATGTGATCGCGGTGAGATCGAACAGGGTTCGACTGGGTCGGATGGATGGGGACTCCTTGTTGTCCTCGTCCAGCTTGGTTGAGATGGAGAACGAGAGGATGGAGGATTGCATTGGGGTTTACGAGTTCCTTACGTGGGATTGGAATTGTCCTCGACGAGTTGGAGCTTCTAGTCACGGTCTAGGTCATGAAGGAGTGACTTGAATTTCTTCACAAATCGGGGCTGACGATCGAGGACATCAATTTGAGATGATTTCCGAGCTTCGGGATTGATCACCGCTCCACAACTTTTGGCATCTCCTAGTGTCCTTTTCCCTTTTTGTTAGAGAGTTATGGCTCACCAGAGCTGGAAAAGAGAGGGGTCAAGAGCTGGAAGAGGGTCAGGAGTTGAGAGTGGGTAGAAAAGGATGAAAGTTCAGAAGAAAAGGTTTGCCGGATGGTCACAAAATCCAGTGTATAACAGAGCTGAAATTACATATTCCTAACATAGTCATAAAATCCAACGGATAATAGATAAAAGAATCCGGTGCAACTTGCACATTGTTCAACAAATTATAAATAGCTTTCTCCCAGATGAGAAAGCAAACTGAGAAATGATTCAAAATAACACATACAAGAATTCACAAACCTATAAAATTTTGGCAACACCTAACCCACACGCATTGACAGCATCTCCTCCTATTACAAGTGGTACAGGTGGAAGTTCAAGCGTTGCACATCAAGGTTGAAAAATATTAAGTTCTCTAGACTGCAGATGATTGATGATTCGCACTTAGGCGTTGGCATCTCGCATATATTGGAAGATGAACCTCCTTTAAGCCACAAGTTAGTTGCGGTAATGAGAGACTCTTTTTGGCAAGTGTCAAAAGCATAGGTGATTTGGTTAACGGTGAATGCTTCTATTGGAGTTATCGTGCCTTCGCAACTTATACGTGAAAAGTATTCCATTGACTCGGTCCATCTACACCAGTACTATTATAGCATGCCCCCCAAGGAAACTAGTGATCAATAGCTATAACGGTGTTGGTTCATATAGACTAAGTCTATTCTATTACGTTATAGCATTTGCAATAATTAATTGGCCCAAGTGATTCCATTTGTATTATATCACAATTGACCTTGCCATGAAATGCATATGCAAATCTCTCTATAAAATAAAAAGAATGCAAAGGAGGATTTCAATCTCGAACTTTTACTATTACATACCAGAAAATATCCTTTGGAAACTTATAATCTCATAATACTAAAGGTGTGATAAAATCCTAACCTATTTTATATAATTAAGACCGGAGATGGAAGAACGCTTGCTCCTTTGTTCCCCGCGTGGCATCTCACCTTTCCTTTATTAACACGACATGGCAATACACCTACATAGTTTTGCCACATGGCTCGAAATTCAACTGAAATTCGACTAATAAGCTTTTAACTTATTTATTTAGGGCGACGTTACTCTACCCCAAATGACTAAATCGACTCCCATTTACACTAAAAGGATAAAATTGCCCCAATCTTTCAATTGTAGTTTAAAGAGATGACCCTACTCTTCCTTTTTTTTCTATCTTTTCTTTTTCTATTTAGATGATCTCCCAACTTTCACATCTTGAACATTTTGAAGTTTGTAAGAACTTATATTTCTTACTAACCATATTTTGCACACTCAAATTTACGTGATAGCATCCTAAAGTCATAAAATATAAAATGAAAATTACCAAAAAATCATAAATCTATTGCAATTGTATTAATTCAATTTTAAACTCTTTTTTACCAATTGAGTCTTAAGCATTTTATATTTGCGCTAGATCAATCAATCCAACCAATTTTAGCTGGAAATTGCCAACATAAATGCCGGCCATCTTACGTGATACTACAAGCATTGACATTAACAATTCGTAATAATATTTTGATATTTTTAATTTTTTTCTCTTTCCTTTTTTTTTTCTTCCCTTCTTACACTACATCCACTATTGTGCCATTTGTTGAACATTTTGGGATCAACAAAAGCCTCAAACTCATACCAATATTACAAATATACCCTTAATTATAGTTCCATCCAAAATAGCAGTGAAAACTCTACGAGGAAACTAATGTAGAGATTGGCAGGCAAACAGAGTTGTGTGAATCCAAGATGGCTTTATCGAAAATATATGGTGGTATCATAGTATCACGTTAGCAAATGCAAACACTTATTTACTTAAATCCACTTACAAATTGACATTTGCCATCGACTTGGAATCAAACAAATTTTTTTTTAAAAGTAATATTTTCCTCTCTTCCTTGTCCATCACATTGCTTTCCTGAAATGACATCTCAATCATTTGGGTCGGGCCGAACCATAACAAAAAACGCTCGGAAGTGCACCCTTTGGGTCCATGCAGGCTAAAGGGCTCGGCCCATCAAACCCATGAGAAGGCATAATACAATTCACTAAGGTCTTGTTTGGTAACCAGTTAATTCTTGATTATTTTTGTTTTTTTTCCCATAACAAAGAAAAAAGAGAAATCCGTTTAGTAATGTCAGTTAATTTTTCCACTCCTAAGAGTAAATTTGAAACATAATTAAAAAGTAAAAAAAAAAATTACTTTTTTATTCCCTGAAACAATTCAAGAATCAAGTCATTTTCTTTTCGTTCCTTTTTTTCCCCCTCTTTCTTTATCTTTATCTTTTCTTTTCTTCCTCTTCCCCTTCTAGCTAGTCGTGGGGCTTGGCAATGGCCAACGAGGTCACCGACTCTCGTCTAGCCTATTGTCAGCCATGACCGAGGCCAAGCGACTAACTAGGGGAGGAAGAAGAAAAAAAAGAAAGAAAGTAAACAAAGTAAAGAAAAATCTCATAAAATTATTTAAAAATTAAAAGAAATTCCATGTCATAAAAAAAAAAAAATTGTAGGATCATACCAAATACATATTTATTCTTTTTATAGTTTGGAAATAAAAATTTTGCCCAGTTACCAAATACGTTCAAATACTCATAAACTCATCTAAGGAACAAAATCAAAAATATTTTTTTATAAGTAGAAATTGTTTCCAACAATAGAATGATTGCCAAACAGACTATAAGCACAAAAGTGGGACATAAAAGACATTTGGTGTAATAGAAAATTGGTTTTGAATTAGAAAAAGGTTCATTCCATTTATTTTGCGGACAGTTTAGGCATGTTTGTTTAATTGTGTTTTTGTTCCCTAGAATAAAAATTTCTGTTCTTTTGTTCCGAGAAACAAAAAAAGAACAGAAACACGTTTGTTTACACTTTTGTTTTAAGGAACAAAAAATCTATTTTTGTTCTCAGAACAGATTTAGAACATAAATAAGAAATATAAAAAATTTATTTCTTGTTCTCGGGAACAATTCTGAGAAACATTTTTTTTCCTCCTTTTTCTTCTTCTTTTTTCTTTGGCCGGTTGCCGGCCTCAGCCATGGCCAATGACCAGCCGTCGAGAGCTAGCGAGCCTTGCCGTGATTGGGCGAGGCCGCTAGCCCTTGTTAGCTAGTCGCTGGCCTTGGTGACCGGCCAAAAGGAAGAAAGGAAAAAGGAAAAATGATAAATAAAATAAAAATATTAAAAAATTAAAAGAAAAAAAAAAATTATACAAGTTTACTACATGTGTTTCTATTATTTTATTATTTCGGGAACAAAAATTTTATACAATTACTAAATGCGTTTTTCTATTAAAAAATTATTCCCTAGAACATTCCCAGAAACAATTTTCTTTGAAACCATTTTTCAACACGAACGTTACGAAAGACGCCATTTTAACATGTGTGATTATAACCACTGGGATTTGTCCAAGTAGCCACATTTTCAACATGGAAGGGGAACCACTGGAGGTTCGCCCCAGTGGCCACCCTTCCAACATGGAAGGGAGAGGTGAGGGGTTCAAATTCTCACCTTTTAGGAGGGAATGGGGTAGGGACGCGTAAGTTTCGAGAATGGGTTGTAACTCCCATGCCCTACAAGAGGCGGGGCACAAGTCTGTGAGTGAGTGTAGACTATGAATAGGGTAGGAATGACAAAAAAAAAAAAAATAAGGAAGGGGGAGGTGAGGGGTTCAAATCCCCACCTTCTCAGGAGATGTGATGGGGACGCGTAAATTTCAGGAGTGAGTTTCGACTCCACGCCCTGCAAGAGGTAGAGTAAAAGTCTGGAGCATGGCAAAAATCTGAGAGTGAGTGTAGAGCAAAAGTCTGAGAGTTAGTGTAAAGTAGTGAGTGTGAAGAAAAAGTCGAGTAAGTGTAGAGTAGGAATAGAGTGGGTGGGAAACAAAAAAAAAAAAAAAAAAAAAAAAAACATGTGTGATTACGTTACCTCTTTAGGCATGCTACAATAGCAATGAAAGGAGACCCACTTCACGGTTCTCTTGCCATAACCTCTTTCGTCTCCTCCCACAGGCGAGGTCGACGTTCTTCTTTCGCCATCCATTGACTGTTCCTTTTGGGTTTTCGATGGGTCTTGTGGGAACGTGGGAGGAGTCGTGGGTTTGGGTTGCTTGAAGTCGGCGTTGATTGTGTTGGTTTATGCCATTCGAATCTGCTTGTGGGTGGGCGTGTGCAGATTGTTTTGTTTCTCTTGGCTAAATCCCGTGCGGTTGTTGGTTGTTGAGGTTTTTGACGGGTGGGTATGATGGTCAACGCTAACTGGAGGCCCACTCGACCGGTTGGCGGAGGAGGCGGGGGCACCGAAGCTGCACTTGATGGCCGCTGTTGGAGGGTTCAGTTGCCGCCCCGATCAGGGGAGAGGATTGTCGACAAGATGTGAGTGCTCCTTCCTTTGCTAGGGTTCTTATCGTTTTCGTAGGGAAAATTGTGGAGTTTCATGATGGATTGTTGCTTTGGGACTGTTTCCAAGGGTTTAGCAGGTTAATGAAGTAATAATGGTTTTACAATATCGTCTTGTTATTAGGTCGAGGGGCAACATGAATTCTGGGGTAGCTTTCGCTGTAGTTTTTTTCTGGTTGGATAATTTTTAGTCTTAGGTAATTGTCAATATGGGATCTAGAGGGTATGTAGGACGGTAGCTCTTGTTAAATTGGTGATAATATAGCGTAAGAAGATGGTTTTATTTTTTTCTTAATTGGAATGAATTCTCTTCTATTTTTGTTTGCAACCAGGAGGGTTTTCCATAGTATGTAGATGAACATAATTGCAGAGGTAAGGCCTTGTGGCTTTCTGGCAGGAAAACAGTTACCGGATGATCGCCTGTTATGCTGGCGACAAAAATTTACTTATCCAGAGCCTGAGGATTCTTAGGCATCTTATTGCTTGTAGGTTGTGTTTTTTCATATTAATCTCAATTTTAATTTTCCCCATTCCAGCTCAATCGTGTCACTGTAGTTGTTGTAGGGGTTGAAGGCCCAAAGGTTTTCCACAGGAAACTTTTTCTTTGCCTACCTTGAGGTGCAATGCTTGAACTCCCACCCTTACCACTTGTAATAGGAGTAGATGCTATTAATGCGTGTGGATTAGACATCGCCAAAATTTTTTAGGTTTGTGAATTCTTATATGTGTTATTTTGAATCATTTCTGAGTTTAGCTTTCTTATTTGGGAGAAAGTTATTAATAATTTGTTGAACAATATGCGACTTCCACTGGATTTTTTATCTGTTATCCATTGAATTTTATGACTATATTAGGTTTATGTAATTTCAGCTCTGTTATACACTAGATTTTGTGACCATCTCCAGCAAACCTTTTCTTCTGACCTTTCATTCTTTTCTTACCCACTCTGAACTCCTGAACCTTTTCCAGCTCTTGTCTCTTCTGTTTTCCAGCTCCTGCGACCTCCCTAACCTCCATTGACCACCATGAACTCCAGCTAGCCATTGACAAAGGCCCCCATTGACATCGTAGGCTCTTTTCCTCTTCTTTTATACTGCTGTTTGCTTTCTCTGAGATGTTGAAGACTTTTTCCTCTTATCTTCTTTGCTGCGTGCAATTTTTGAGGCCGGTTCTGTCGGGAGATACCTACAAGGTAAATGGGTTTTTGTGCAAATAAAATCCTTTGATTTATTGTTACAGACCAAAAAGGACTTGTTGAGAGTGACAGAGTATGCTGGACAGAGGAGATTGTTGATGTACATCTCCAACAAGGACTTGAAATGGTGGATGGATTACCATGCAGCTGTAGAACCTGGTAAAACAGGCGTATGGGGAATTAGATGTCGTAGTTGGAAGAATTACTGGTGTTTCAAACACGTGGTTGGACTGTACTGATGTGGAATGAGAAATTAGTCAACTTAGTAGATTGCTTAGTGGGCCAATTTAGTGTCTCATGCCTGTTTTGTGGTGCATATATCTCTCTGCATCCAAAACTTATTATGGAGAGCACAAGTTATCCCGTTTCTCAAGGGACAAAACCTCTATGCCCATGTCGATGAAACCAAACACGTCCCTCTGATGTAGCCCTTGCAACAAGTTGCTTCCATCATGAGTCTTCTAATTGTGTCTCTCTCAGAATTGGTTTTACCTTTGATTATTGGTAAACCAACTAGCCTAAGCTTAATGGAAATACATAACAATTTTTGTCTTATTAGACTTGAGAGCATACAAAAAAAGTTCCTCTGGGGAGATTGGGATGATGATCTGAGATTTCACTTAGTAAATTGGAGTATTGTAACACAATGAGTTGCTAATGGGGGGGTTGGGGGTAAAGTCGTTTGTTCTTATATATAAAGCTTTGCTTGGACAATTGGGATGCTTTCAAAAACAGACTTTCTATTAGAGTGGGAAATGTTAGGCATGCTATGTTGCAGGATGATGTGGTGTGGAAACACTGCTTTCAAAGACTTATTCCCGGATGTGTGTGCATTAGCAAGAAACAAGAGAGCTAGTCTAGCTGATTGTTGGAAGACTGACAACGGAGAAACAGTGTCATAATTAGTAACTTGTGTAGGGATCAAGATTAGAAGCTCAAAGTTTTCTCAATTTTTTTTTTTTTTTTTTTTTTTGGGGGGTTGTATGAAGAGACATTAGATGTGAGGACGATTAGGCTACAGTAGAATTGTTATACCTCTGGAACTTTTTTTGTCAAATCCTACTATTCCAATCTCTGTTCTACTCAGATGCAATTACAACAGAACACACTCTTCCCGTAAAAATCTATTTGGAAAGTTCAGATTCCATTGAAGGTTTCTTTTTTTTTTGGCTAGCTGCTTGGGGATTTATTCGTACTTTGGATAATCGTTAGAAGGGAGGAAAAATACTGGCCTATAGGTGCTTTTTGTGCAAGACTGAAGAAGAGATCGTGAATCACTAAGTTTGACATTGTAGCTGGACCAGAAAGATTTTGGCTATGCTTTTTATAATTTTAGGAGTAAATTGGTTGACCTTAGGCATAGTATGACATGAACTTCGGGCTTGGGGAGGGACTTTCAGTTTGTGTCAGAAAGAAACAGATGACTAAGATGATTCCTCTCCTTGTTTTTTTGGCTCATTTCAAGAAAGAGGAATAAAGAGGCATTTCAAGGAGTTGAATCCTCGTGGGATTTTTTTTTTTTTTTTTGGGGATAATTGTTTGTACACTCTTCACTATTGGTATGCGGGAAAGTCCAATTTCAAACATCTAGTTTGTTGGAAATGCTAGTCTTTTTGTGCATTATTTTGTATGGGGGTGGCTTCTATTTTAATCCATTTTGTAGCGGTGGTACCTGCTTGGTACTTAATGAAATCTTAATTATCATTGTGGAAATATATATATCTATTGGCTAAAAACAATTTCAGCTGAAGTGCAAAATACTGTGAGGTATGAGGAAAATGTTTACGTTCTTGCAACAAGCCAGGTATTATATGATGTCCATGTCCACCATGTGCGTTTCATTCTCTTCGATCTTATCTTTGATAGCATTTTATGTGTTTCCCGGGAGCTAGTGCTTACTTATTCTGTATCAAGTTTCTATGTGGATAGAGGATGCGTGAACAAACCGGATAGGCTGTGCTTAAAAAAATTTGAAAAGCGTTCTTTTATTGAGAATTCCTATGATGCGTGCATTTATGTAGTAACTGGAATCGTTTAAATATTTAAAATTAGCTTTGCACCAGTGATATCAGGTTTGCTCAGTGCTGTGATATTGTACTGAGTTTTAAGTTATAGTTTCAAATTGATATCTACTTTATTTTCTTTCTAATTTGATTATTTAATTAGTTGGTCTATTATGAAGTGATTGAGTGATTTCTGCTTCCTTTCCCTTTTAGCCTTACTATTGGAGGAAGATATCTTTGAAGATGTTGAAAATGGAGACAAAGTCTCAGAGTACCTTACCTAATGCTTTGCCATCGGGGAATAGCAGTGAGGAATTGGGTACGACTTAAGTTCCTGTTACTTGATACCATTGATATAGGAATTGGAATTTCTGTTTTGTTATCCCCCTGTATATTTACATATATGTATATTTTGTCTTACACAAATTTTATGCTTGCACTATTTTTTATTTTATTTTATTGATTCATTGTTTTTGGAGACTTAAGTCCCAAAAATTGTTATGATACAGCATTTGAGTCCTAAAAACTTTCATTGTGTGCACTTAAGTCCTAAAATTTGTGATAGTCATCCACTTTAGCTCTTCCATTAGCTCTTTTATGTTTTAGTTGACGGAAAATCTACATGACTTTTTTATTTATTAATGGCCACATAGTATTAAAAGATAATAAAAAAAAGTCGTGGCATCTTCCTTCCACTTAAAATTGACAGAATTAATGGAATGAATCAAGTGTATTCAATTGCAAGTATTGTGACTTGAATGAATGAAATGAAAGTTTTAGGACTTAAGCACATTAGCATAACAAATTTTAGGACTGGCCCTGGAATTCTCCTTTTTTTGGGCTTTACATGGTACACATTCATATTCCCACGACAAGCTGTGCTGCTTATTTATAGGGTAAATGCTCCACTGGCACATGGGACTTTTGGTGGATTTTCGTTTTAGTACCCTGAAGTTAATTTCTTTTTGCCATTCTTGCTCATTTGTAACCTTAAATACTCATTTATACCACGGGCAGTGGCACAATTGAATTTCTTTGTTTCATTTGTAACCTATTGATTTAAGAATTGTAAGATCTTGGTTGTTTGCTTCATAGAATCAGATACGCATTTGTGAAGAACAAGTTCAACTAGAAAGGGCCAAATGCTTGCATATTTTGTAACTTCCTCCCACATCTTTGCCTCAAAATTTCTTTTTCAAAAGGTGAGTCTCTCTTATGGTGTCAAAAGATGCATGCTTGCAAAAGATAATTTACATTACTCTTTTATTCTTTTGTTTCTTTAAGATTTCAAGATCAATTCATGTACATGAACTTCACAGAGATTTTTATTTAGTACTTGCCGAAAAGAAAATGAGTGAGTAATTGTTTGTCTGTTTTTGCATATCCATTATCCATCTAGTATCACTTGCTCAGAAAGTTTCAATTTAAAGTAATTAAAGGTCGTCCTCGAGGTGCATCTATCCCTCATTCCTTTAATCTTTCTTTGCTATTTGCATTTGCTGCTGCTATGCATGTATCGATCCGGTTTCTTGATACACTAACATAACTTGTATACATTGTATGTCATCTCAAGTTATGCATCCAAAAAATCAAGGCCAAAGCCAACCAATTGTTAATTCCTTAGCTGTGGATCAGCCTCAAGCAAATCAACAGTGGTTAGTTCGGAAAACTCAGAATAATTGTTCCTTCTGAAGTTCAGGTTGGTTTGGCCTGCCCATTAATCTAATAAGTTAGCCTCCACTCCTCTAATCAAATCTCTGCCTCTGTCTCTTCCTCATTTTCTCTCCCGCTTGTTCCTCTTCCGCAATTTCTCTGCAAATTCTCATACTCCGGTGGACTTTGTTGCTCTCTCACTCTTCCATTCTTTGTAATGCCTCCATTCCCTAAGTAGCTCAAGCTTTCCTCTGGGTTTTCGATCTCAATTCCTTCACGTGCTATCTCTTGATTCACTTTTGATTTATCTTTTTTTCTTTTTTTGAAGAAAAGCCATGGGACTTTTTAGGGTTTAGTTACTTTCCTTATGTGCTGATAAGAGTTTAGTCTTTTTGTCACATTTCTTGCCAACCTTACTCTTCATCATCATCAGCAGGCAAACGTGCTCGTTTACCTCCTTCCAATCAAGATGAAAGGCGAAACTCAGTGGATTACATCAGTGAATTGCCCGACGCCATAATCCTTCATATCTTCTCCTTCATGACCACAAAAGACGCCGTCAAAACCAGCATCTTGTCCAAGCGATGGCGTTCCACTTGGACCTCTAATCAGTATATGAGTTTCTCTTTACCCCTTGGCAGTATCCTGAAGAGCTTCATCACTTTCGTTGACTCGGTGCTGTTACGCTGCACCGCAATTAAGGCAAAAAGATTCCTCTATGATGGTCCTTGTTTCGCCTTGATACAATCAAGTCTTGATAGGTGGCTCCAGTTTGCCATCAAGCACGGTGTCGAAGAGGTATCAGTAAACCTGCGTTACTTGCGCTACAAAGATTTTCTGTTGCCGCGAATCTTGTTCTGCTGCACCACGCTGGTGAATTTGCGTGTGTCCCAATGCTGTTTTAGGGTGTTTGGCACTGTGAATTGGTGTTCGCTGAAGACATTGCGCATTGATTATGCAAATTTGAACAATGATGGGATGATGAGAGTTTTGGGTGGCAGCCCTGTTCTAGAGTTCCTTGAGTTGAAAAGTTGCGTGGGCGTCAAGCACATCATGGTTGAATCAAAAAGTTTTAGAGAGTTGGTGATTGATTCTCATGTGTTTCGTGGTCGAGCTTCGATGCTGAAAATTTCGGCCCCACATCTTCTCAGATTGCGTCTATTGGGCAATTCTCGAGGGGGAGAGTTTAGACTAGATGAAGTATCTTCCTTGATTGAGGCCGAGTTAAATTTCAACATGAAAATTGCACTCAATAAGGTTAAGGCTCGTGCCAATCTTGTCAAGGGGCTTCTCAAGAAGCTGCATCATGTCACGAAATTAGTGATGGGAAGCTGGTGCCTTCAGGTGCAAGCCGATTCTTTTAGCCCTATTATTCCTGGTTCAAGTTGCAGACATTCATTACACACTCTGCCATTTGATTAGGATAAATTGTGAGATTGTTTATTGGTGCTTGATGATACCATGCTCAAATAATTGTTATTTCAGAGAAACCTTGTCATCTTATCAACGGAATTTTTGCTGGATAAGGCTCTTTTCCTTTTCATAAAAGAACTTTTCACACCTAAGTTGATATCACCTTTATGGGTCCAGCATTACATTGACTTCGATAAGACTAAATCTGATGTCCTTGTTTGCTCATTCGTTTGGTCTGTTGGCTATTGTGAGAGGTCTTTGGAATTGCAAGCATGTCTTATATTTAATCTTCTTTAGTGCTTAGAGAAAGTAAAGTGATCAGTTTCTGCTTCTCTCACCGCAATGATGTGCTTAGGTGCTGTTGCTAATGGAGGCGAGAGATATGTCTCTTCCATCCTTAGAATGTCGGCATCTGATATTACTCGGCACAGCAGGTCATGAGGGAGCTCCTGAGGCTATAGTGAAAATACTCGAAAGTACGCAGCTCTTGGAGAAGTTATTCTTACAAACAACTTGCACCCCCAATTCTGCGGTACACGGCTGCTAGAACCCTCTCAGTTCACTGGGTTAATTTAACACCAGATTTGCTTGAACATATACAGATTGTGAATTTTAGCCTTAGGCCGCATATAAACCTGTCGTTTCTTTTCTTCTTGTGATTGAAAATTATTTTTGTCCCTGTCTATTTAATTGACATTTTGGATTCTCAATAGATTTATATTTCTCTTGGTGTTGTAAATGCTATATTATACTCTCAGAGCTCGATATTTGTCTCATCTAGTTCCAAATGTGTATCTCCTCCTTAGTCATGATGTTGTACATCTGCAGATTGAGTTGAATGCGGAGAGTGTAGGCCATCGCGTCATTGCTGGAGAAGAATTTTGGAATTTGGTAAGGTGGAGGATCTATCAGTGTTTGATGCATCTCAAGCATGTTGAGATTGTTGATTGCGGTGCCAATCTGCTAGCATGGGAACCTGTTCTTTCCCTGCTCAAGTTTCTCCTCCAGAATGCACTTTGGCTGGACAAAATAGTGATCAACAGTACCAATTCCAAATCATCCCAAGCATTTGAACCGTCACCGCGGCTTGAAGTGGCCCGGATTCTTCTGTCGCAGTCAAAGTGTTCTCCAAGCGCCAAGGTCATTCTTAGATATCCTTTCCAAGGATGTCCGTCTGTGTAAACCCTGATCATTTCATCAACACCGGTGATTTCTTTTTCTCCGTTTTGTACCCCTAAATTTTAGCTTAACATTTTCAGGAGATGTAATTATATGTACCTGTTGCAAATTAACCGATTCGTTCTGACGTGTCGTTCTTCTTTTCTTTTGTGGTGGTAGAACTTTCAGTCCTCTTATTGGGAGAACTTTCGTTCTGACGTGTCGTTCTGACGGCCCTAGCCAGATTTGACGAGGGCAACCCTTGCCCGATGCCAGCGAGGGCTGCCCTCGCCTGACACCGGTGAGGGCCGCCCTAGCTAGCCCAGGCGAGGGCAACCCTCGCTTGATGCCAGCAAGGGCCACCCTTGCCCGAGTCCGGCTTCCCTCCGTCGACCATGGCATAGGGAAGAGAGAAGAAGAAAAAAATGAAAAAAAATAAAATAGAAAAAGGTAAAATAGAAAAAATAAGATGAAAATATCCTTGGTGGGGGTAAATGTGTTACGGTTAGTAAAATTTGGGGTTTTTCATATCGTAAAAAAAAAAATTGGAACCCACTCCATTGGTGGTCGAGTGGTTTGCACTTTGCTCCCCCCCGCTAAGGGAGCGGGTTCAAATCTTTGTGGTTGCTTGTGTGACTTAACTACGGCCGGGTTAGGTGGGTGGGCTCGGTTTGTCCCAGGTTTATGCCGTTGATTGCCCAACTGTATGGCGGTTCTCGGATCATAAAAAAAATAAAAAATAGATTTTTTGGTGGTCTTTTCCTAACTTTTTAATTTGGCCAATTTAGTTATAGAACTTTAAAAAAAATTATTAATATAGTTCATCCGACCAATTTTGACAAGAAATTATTGGCATTGATATTGCTTGGTGTATGTGAACAAATTTTAAATATTTTTTTGAATTTTTGATTAATTTTATTATAATTTTATAGTTATTATTTTTTTTCCTTCTTCCTATGCCGATCCTTGGGCTTTGACAATGGCTGGTACCCGGGCACAAGCGACTGACAAGGGTCACCCTTATTGGTCTCAAGCAACGTCACCCTCGCCTGGATCTAGATGGGTGCTGCTTGGAAGTGACCTAGATTCTTCTGTCACTCCCAAAGTGTTCTCCAAGTACGAAGGTCATTCTTAGGTATCCGTTCCAAGGATGTTCGTCTAGACTTGTGTATAAATACTGATTTTTTCATCAACCCCTGAGTTTTGGCATCATGTAATGGTCAATTGCGATCCCAGTCACCTGTAATTTGTCTTCAAAGTTAATTATGTTTCAATAGAGAATGTAGAACATGTAAACATGTGAAAACATTTCTGCGTGGATTGAGTTCATGCACTTTATGTTCATATGTCGTCTTACATTTGATGGGAGCAAATGGAATCGGAATGAATGTTCTTGATCCATACCATAATATCTTGACTTTTTGCCTGCGATAAAAAGAAAGATTTGCCTAGACTCAATACACTACAGATTTAATGAATCTCAATTGCTAAGCCCGTGATTTAAGAGGGGGCCATAGTTTTACCCAACAATATCAAATCACCTCGAGTTAAATGTACTAAAGTTTTTAAATAACGAGTGCAACTAAAAAGGATACATTCATGATATCATTTTCGCTCTCTTTCTCTCTCATTCAAGCTCTCATGGGGATAGAACCTCCATTTGCAAAGATGCTACGATCGCCGAATCTTGCAAATCTCGTGGTTCGATACTTTTGTCTTGGAGCGAAATTCATCCTCCAGGCCAGACGATGTGATCGCGTGAGATCGAACAGGGTTCGACTGGGTCGGATGGATGGGGACTCCTTGTTGTCCTCGTCCAGCTTGGTTGAGATGGAGAACGAGAGGATGGAGGATTGCATTAGGGTTTACGAATTCCTTTGTGGGATTGGAATTGTCCTCGACGAGTTGGAGCTTCTAGTCACGGTCTAGGTCATGAAGGAGTGAATTGAATTTCTTCACAAATTGGGGCTGACGATCGAGGACATCAATTTGAGATGATTTCCGAGCTTTGGGGATTGATCACCGCTCCACAAGCCACAGACAAGCTAGGCTTGTGGCCATGGACGAGACCAAAGCGATAGCAGAAGGGGTGGGCAACGATAGAGCTGACCGCGAGATCCGTGGAAAGAGCTAGGCTTGCGGCCCAATCTGGACAAGCAATGGCAGAGCCGATTGCGAGCATTGATGGAGGCGTAGCATGGGCTGACCGCAAGCAATGCTGAAAGGGTTGGAGATGGTGGCTAAACGGGCAGTGCTATGTGAAGGAGGAGAAAGAAGAGAAAAATCAATTTTTTATTTTTTTATTCCACCTCAACAGGAACAAATATGTAAACAATGTAGTTTAGGGACTGGTAGTGCTAACTAGGCAAGCTGGCGTCAAGTGGGCCGGAAAAATTGATAAAAAAAATTGACACGTTGGATTTCCGACTATTTAAATCAGAATTGACACTTAAATGATCTTCTTCTTTTTTTTAAATAAATGACACTTAAGTAATTTGAAAAAAATATTTGACACTAAAGTGAGTATTGTGCATAACTTCTGACATCTCCTAGTGTCCTTCTCCCTTTTTTTTTTTTTATTTTTATTTTTTATTTTTTTATAGAGAATTATCGCTCATTTGATAGTTATTACTTCCATTGAAGCTAGGGTTTAGGTGGGTTTTGTGGGTTTCTTGTCACTCGCGTTTATTATGGCTTTGGACTCGATAATTTTACCGCGGTAGGTCTATCATTCTTGAATAAATCCTAATGAAATTCATAAGATAATCGAGATTTAACAGTGAAAATAACAGGGACGAAGAAAAGAATTTCCTCGCCAATAAGTTCCGAAATATAGCCACCGTGGAACAATAGCTTTGCCGCTATCAATGTGTTCTTTTGGTGACAGCTAACATGTATCCATTCGATGTTTTCTCGGCCTTTGACTTGTTACTAAAGTTAAGAAAACACGAAAGATTAAAATTCTTTCTTTGTACATGGGCAACTATTACTTGAAAACATCGAGACAAACGAATTCCATTATTTTCTTTTTTGATATCGGTAAAATGGCTCACAATGTGTGCGTCTCCAGCTACAGCAGGCTTCAACACGAACAGCAATCTTCTGAGCCATGAGTTCTCCATAGAGCATAACTATGTCTTGGAGCATAACTATGTCATTACATACCAGTTAAGAAATCATAGCTTCTTCCTCTCAGCTAAGAGGTAGTCATCAAACTGGTTGGCAGCCAACGTCTAACTGCAGAGATGAATCCCATCAATAGCGGAATGATAGTTAGAAAAAACCTACGTTGGAATAGCGCCTCGAGGATCAGTACTAGACATTCGCAGGTTGCTTAATTCGTGACGTGTTGCTTTAGATCAGTACCCTATTCTAGGAGCTTTTGATCGATGCTCCTAAATTCACGACTCCCTCTCCCTTGGGGTTTATGTCTTTTCCCAAAGCCACCGCCCACTTCTTCTAGCACATCCGTGAGGAAGGTCTCCTTCCCCTCTCCCTTTTGCCTCTCCCTCTTGCCACCTCTCTATCTCCTCAACTTCAAGACTACTTTGTTGATTTCGCCGACGACGCTATCGACATCCTCCACGGAAGTGAAGAGTTTTGTCCTGTGAGCCTAGAAGTTCAAAGTGTCAGCACCTCGGAAGAATTTGCTCTTCCGGATCCGCTAGCTCGATCCAGCCCTGGTGCTTCCTCCATATGGTCGGGTACTTCTCAAGTCTCTAGGCTTCTCTGCTGATGCTTAGAGTAGTTGGCTTATCAGAAAGTGATTTTGTGATCAACTAATATCTCTTTTGCATGTCTTCTTTGCATGTCTTCTCTCCTTATGTAGAGCTAGATCTAGCTCTAGATTTGGGTGTTCTATTATTCCGATCTAGTTATAGATGTGGGATTTACAATGCATTTTCTATACTCTTTCAACCTATTGGCGGTGTTGTCTTTATATAATGATGGTGTTAAGGAGGCTGAATCTAGGCATGCATCGCCTTTTAGGAAAGCCATAACTACTGGAGAGGGAAATCTTAACGTGTGCTCATCACTGATAGTACAACATTTAGTAATCGCTTGCCCAATGTGCTTTGATGCCACGATAGTCTTGCCTTTGTGGAATGGGCAAGTTTTTGTCGGCCCTACCAAATTGATTTATCTTGCATATTTACTTATTTTGTGGATTTGCATTTTTATCTTGAAGTCATGTACTTTTTTTTCGTGTGAATTAAAAATTTTCCTTCTAACAAAACAAAATTGGGAGCTTTGATTCTTGCTGTAGATTCAACTGCTCATATTTCTTGCTTTGACGTTTCGCAATGCAGAGGATTTGAAGTCCATCACTCTTTTCCTCCTTTGAATTCAAAGTGTTGAAATACAAAGAGTGAGTTGCATGTTACTTTATTGATTCATTTCTACCTTACATTGTAGAAGAACTCTCAAGTATTACCTAGGACAAATGCGTCATTTGATAAATCTTGACAAGTGCATGTTACTTTATTTCAAATCCAAAATTTGAATTTTGTCTATTTGATAATCAACCTTACAAAGAGAATTCAAATTTTGCAACACTGCTTTCTTCCCACGTATTTGTGGACGATTTCTTCATTATTTTGTGAATAAGTTCTTTCCATTAATTAATGATTCAAGTTTTTTGTAATAAGGTTGTTTTGTAAAATCTTTTAAATTTCAATCTTTTGCATCACCAACCTTGTGCGCCTTAGCTAGTAACAATAGATAAATAGAATAAATCCCTTAATGGACAGTTTCATCTAAAATTGCGCATATATGCAATAAGAAAACTAAATTGCACTATATGAAAATCCATTAGGATTCTTAATTAGTTATGTTATGGTGAAGGAAACAGAAAAGTTATGAAACGATAACGAAAGTAAGTTTTTAAAGGCTCCTAGAAAGTAATCATATACATTGAATACAACTATTTAAAGAAACAAAGGGCTATATATAGACATATGCATATATTATAGGTTATAGATGTTTCTGCACTATAGATTGACTGTTTTTTCCCTTCACATCAACAATGTTAATAATTTGGATTCAAATAATGATTATACACTATCCTCTACAATTATAAAATAAAATGCATCGTTTTCTTTTTTCATTGGTTTTTGCTTGATTTTGGAACAGGCATATAATCTATCTAAGATTGCTTTTTTGTTTGTGTGTAATAACGCTAACTAGTTTTGAGTTAAAAGTTTCAATTAAATAAATAAGTCTTCAATCTCTCCATACTACAAAGGAAATTAAAAGTGTTTTTCAACTTCATACTTCAACCCAAGAACTTCGATAAAATACTTGCCTACTATAAGATGGAAAGCAAAAATCTATACTAAATAATTGACGAAACATAATTTGAAGATAGTCCTTAACGCAAGTCACCCCATCACTTTAACTATCACACACTTGTCATAAATTTCTCAAAGATTTCAAATTACTTATAAGTTTCTCATACTACCATAAATTGGATTCATTTACTAAAATTACTTTTCTCATAAGTTTCTCATAAGTTTCTCAAAGATTTAAAATTACTTATAAGTTTCTCATACTGCCAAATCACTTTTCTTTTCTTTTTTTTCTTTTTTTCTCGTATCAAATGTTCATATGCATGTTTGTGTGTGTTTTATTGGCTGGTGTTTCCAGTAAGGTCAGCAAAAGTATTTAATAAAAGTCAAAATCTCCCTTATTATGTTACAAAGACCAAGCTATAATGTTCAGAATCTCATGACAATAATAGTCGGAATCTGATTCGTGTGGATTTCCGTGATCTGATTTGGCTTCTACGTCAATCCACCAACACCTTCTTCATAAACCCTCCAAGTCCCTCAAAAAAATCCATTCATGGCGGGGAGACGGGGAGTCCGATTTCTCTACCAGAGGTGGAGGAGGAGGTTGATCACATCACCCACTTGCCCGACGCCTATCGAAAAACATGCGTCGTCTTCTTTTTTATTGGTTTTTGCTGGATTATGGAGGGGGCATATAATCTATCTAAGATTGTTTGTTCCGATTGTGTATATTAATGCTAACAAAAGTATTTGATGAAAATTAAAAGTCTCCCCCATTATGTTACTATGACTTAGCTATAATTTTCAAAATTCTTGTGAAAACAATATTCGAAACCTAATTTGCGTGGATTTCGGGTGATCTGATTTGGCTTCTAGGTCAACTCACCAACACCTTCTTCCTAAAACCCTCCAAGTCCCTCAAAATCCATTCATGGCGGGGAAACGGCGGCTTCTGATTTCTCCACTGCCGCCAGCGGCGGAGGTTGATCACATCAGCCACTTGCCCGACGCCATAATCCACCGCATCTTCTCCTTCTTGCCCTTCAAAGACGTGGTCAAGACCAGCATGTTGTCCAGGCAATGGCGTTTCGCTTGGACCTCCACTCCATACATCGATCTCTCTCCCCGGTCAGACGGTGTCCTTCCTTCGACCGGCAGAGCACTGAGTCTCTGCACAGCTGCTAAGATAGAGAAGTTCCATCTCGACGCTTCTTCGATGTCTGGTTTATACATCCCACTCTATTGGTGGTTTCGCATTGCCGTGGCGCGGAAAGTGGAAGACGCTTCGTTAGGCTTGGACGCTTGTATCACCCCGTACCTCGAACCTTGTGCGATTGTGCGTCGCTGGTGAGCTTGCGAGTATCTAGATGTCGTTTCGCAAGAGATGCTATCGTCAACTGGCCTTCTCTTAAGAGATTGTGTATTCACAACGTTAGGTTGCGTAACAAGAAGATTATGAAAATCTTGAGCGGGAGCCCCGTTCTCGAATCTCTTACATTGCAGTTCTTGCCCAGCAATCACAACCTTTGGATTGATTCAAGATCTCTAAGAGAGTCAGTGATCGAAGCTGATTATATTCCGTCGCTCAACAGCTCGGCTCTGAATCTGCTTTCATTGCGTCTGTCGGGCGGATCTGTCCTTACAGGCTTTAGACTAAACTTAGTATTTCATTAGCAGAGGCAGAGTTGAACTTTAAGAAGCCAACCGCTTTTCTTGGCTACTTTTCTGACCGGCTGAAGTTACTTCCTGAGCAGCTGCAAAATGTCGTGAAAATCACAATCGGAAGCTGGTTCCTGAGGTGCGAGTCTTTCTTCCTTTTCGTTAAGTATGTTATGTCCTTCTTGTCCTTGTAAGCTGGTATTGATCCATTTGCTCTTGAAGCTTTGTATCAGAAGGCAGAGAATGTTGTCGTGCGTGCATTAGTTTTCTTTTTCCCTATGTTATATTCACGAAAAGAGCCATCCGGTTTTATGTATTTTCAGTTTGCTCCGCTAAGAACCACCAAATCAATCAAATTCTTAGTATTTCTTATAGCTAAATTGGTCCACTCCCCTTTTTCTTTATCAGCAAAGTGGCTAGTTGCAGTTTTCATGCACATTGCATGTTCGTAAAAGCTTATGCTTGATGGTAAATCATTTGTATGATTTCAGCCTTCCGAAGTCATATTTTGTTCCACGAGCATCGAATGATGCTAAAGCAGTCAAGCAGTGACCGAGGTGCTTCCTCATTTGTGGAAAAAGATGTTCCCTGTTATATCATACATATATGGACCTCAACAGCTAAGTCCATAATAAATGAGCTCGCATTAAAGCTTTTCTTCTTGGTAGTAATAGAAAGTAAAAGCAATGGTCATATCTTGTTCTGCTACTTGGCTCACAATTCAAGTTGTTTTCAGCTTCTATCGGCTGCAGAGGTAAAGAGAATGTATCCTACAGGTTGTAAACGCGACCTTCTAGGGATGGCATACTTGCTGCAGAGTTTTCCGCTGCTGGAAAGGCTAGTCATAAGCAATCCAAAATCCAATAAATTCACGGTATTATTCTATCTTTGAATCTAGACATAGTTACATATATGCTTTCGGCAGTCAACTTCATATCATCTACTTTTGGGCTTTTACCATGAAGCTGCTGAAGTACAATCAAGTCTCTCATTGCGATTCATGTTTTACACACGTTTGCATTTACTTTCATAAACGAATTGGTTTGTGAAAAAGCCGGGATGCTTTGAAGCTGCATGGAAAAAAGTTAATTGTTCTGATGTGATTATAGATTCATTTGGGTTTGTGAGAATTTATAATGTGTTGTACCAGATTTGACAAGCTTGTTGGGAAACAGATTCCCAAATTAATCTGATACTCAATCGAACCCTAAAAATAACGAACGCGGAAGCGTGTCCAGGAAACACATGTTACACCGATCATAAGGTACATTATGAAGTCGAACATACCTTGTCTTTCACAGATTAAAACAACGATGTTGCAGTTCGGAGAGGAATCTCGATATTGCCGAGGAGAGTACTGTTCTATTTAGGGAGAAACTTTTTTGAGAGTGTAAAACTGAGAGAACGTAATTTCTCTCTCTAAAAATGCTAATTCAAAATAACATAACCGCTCATATATCTTAACCGCTCAAATATCATAACCTCTTCCATGGGCTCTTCACTTACAGGCCGGGTTTTGGCCCAACATGGATGGATAGGCGTATTGATTATATCCATTCGCCACAAGACGAGCTTTATGTCTTTCTATTGAGCAATCAGCTTCACGCTTTATTTTGAGAACTCACTTGTTCCCAATGGCTTTGCGTCCTTTTGAAAAATCAACCAGTTCCCAAACATATATTGACTTCATTGACTCAATTTCCTATTTCATTGCATATATCTATTTTTTCTTATTAGGGCAATTTAGAGCCTTATTAACATTTCTTGACTCATCTCCATCTTGCAAAGCAACCATAAAAGTTTCACATTCAATGCCAAAACGTCGACGGGGAATACTTTTGCGACTTGTTTACTTTATGGGAGATTGTACACTTTGCACATTATTCCTCATTATGCTCCCACTCGGATTACATAATGACAATATCGTCTCATCAGGTGGTTGTAATTAAAAGTGAGTTGAATTAAATTCATCACTTCTCATGTTGCTCCCATTTGAACGAACTCTACTAAGTTCATTATCTTGAACCAAGGTTTCAAATAAGAAGTAATCCTCACATATTTCGTTTTTCTTAGGAAATTCATTCTCTAAGAATGTGACATCCCATGATTCAAATTCAATTATACTCTTACTTTCCTGCTCACCTATAAACACATAACTTTTGGAGTATTTAGAGTATCTTATAAAAATATTCTTCTTACCTTTGTGACCCAATTTCCTATACTTGTGAGAGAGCTCATGAGTATAGGTAGCACAACCCCACGGTTTAAGAAAACTTAAGTCCAGTTTTCTACATGTCCATAACTGGAAGTAACTAATTTGGAAGACACACGGTTAAGTATATAGGTAGCAGTTAATAAAGCATCACTCCAAAAAGTGATAGGTAAGTTAGCATGCGCCATCATGGACCTAACCATTTTTAGTAGGGTTCCGTTTCTTCTTTTCACAACATCATTTTGTTGAGGATTATATGAAATAGACAACTGGCTTTCGATTCCTTTTTCATCATATAAATTTCTGAACTCATTCGATAAATATTCTCGATCTTGATTGGATCTCAATACTTTTATTTTCTTGTCTAATTGATATTTTACCAAGCTCATAAACTTCTTGAAACAACCCAATATTTCATATTTATGAGAAATCAAATAGATATATCCAAATCGAGTATAATCATCAATAAAAGTAATGAAATAAACAGCATTGTGCCTTCCCCTCACATTCATTGGACCACAGATGTCGGAATGGATTAAATGCAAAGGAAACTTAGGACGCGTTTGGTAACGATTCTGTTCCCGGGAGTAGATTCTGATCAGAACTGATTCTTTTCGATTCTGTTCCCGGGAACTGATTCTAAACATTTTAAGTCGTTTGGTAACTGTCCAAAATTTCTAATTCTGGAATAGAATTGTGTTTGGTACCGTGCTCATTAATTCTATTCGAATCAATTTCTTTTAGTTTTTAAATAATTTTTTACTTTTTTCCTTTTTTTCTTTTATTTTTTCATTTTTCATTTTTTTCTTTTCTTTTTTCCTTTTCCTTTTCATTTTTTCCTTTTTCCTTTTCTTTTTTTTTTTTTTTCTTTTTCTCATCATCTTCTTCTTCTTGTGGCCAATCGCCGGTTCGGCGACCGGCCAGACGAGGGTCGGCGACCTCACCAGAGCGTCACCGGCCCTCGGCAAGGCCGACCCTCGTCGACCGAGCCTCGCGAGCAGTTGGGTGAGCCTCGCCTAGCCTCGCCGGTGGCCAGGCCAGCCTTGTCGGGGCTGGGCGAGGCCTGCCAAGCCACCGGCGGAGCTGGGCGAGCCTTGCCTGGCCACCGGTGGGGCTGGGCGTCACGAGGCTTTGCCCAGCCCTTGCTTAGCCCCGGCGAGGCCGAGCCTCGCTAGATCTAGGGAGGCCGAGCCTCGTCGGTGGCTGGGCTTGCCTTCGGCGAGCTCGCCGAACCGGTGGCGGCGGATGGCAGACGGTGGCGAGCAATGGTGGACGACGGTCGCTAGATGGCCGAAGGGAAGAAGAAGAGTTCTTGATTTTGATTCTCAAATTCGTTCTTGGAACAAGAATCAACTTTTTTTTTGTTCTTGATTCTATTCCCAATCTGTTCCTAGGAACAAAAATTTTATCAAACGCGATTCTAGGCCCAAACTAATTTTGGGAACAAAGAATCAGAATTTGGCCCTGTTTGGATGGTTACCAAACATGGCCTTGGCTATTTTACCTTTTTCCAAATGGTTTCCTTCTTGTTTCTCTACTAGGCAATGCTCACATATGAGCAAATCGACTTTTTCAATGTTGCCCAACAAGCCATCTTTGGCTAGTCTATTCATACGTTATTGACCAATATGATCAATTCTAGCATGCCACACATTCACATTATTATCATATAAATTTGAAGACGTGAAAAGGGAATAACAAATATTGACATCACCATAGTCAGCATTCAATACAATAAAACCATCTAGAAAATAACCACAACCATAGTAGTTTGTGTTCAAATACAAATCCATATCATTATTATGGAAGTTCATACTAAAATCAAGCTTAACCAACATTAAAATAAACACTAAATTTCGACGAATCTCCGGAGCATATAATTCATCATGTAAGAACAAAGTACGTCAACCATGCATGTTCAATTGGCAAGTGCCAATCCTTTTTACTTCGACTCTGGAGTTATTTCCTACATAAATCCACTTAGTTCCAGTCAGTACTCGTTGAAATTCCATGAATGATTATCTATCATTCACTACATGGT
Source organism: Eucalyptus grandis (assembly GCF_016545825.1). Classification (NCBI taxonomy): domain Eukaryota; kingdom Viridiplantae; phylum Streptophyta; class Magnoliopsida; order Myrtales; family Myrtaceae; genus Eucalyptus; species Eucalyptus grandis. The sequence goes on along the minus strand of NC_052616.1, from coordinate 49,654,515 downwards.
ATGTTGCTCCCGAATCTACAGTCTACAAAAGATTAGATTCAATTAAGAATACAGAACTTGACACATAAGCAAAGTTCTCAAAAGTACGAATGGTGTTTACCTTCTTTGGCTCGCGATAGTCGCGAGTATAGTGACCCTTCTTGTCACAATTGTAACATTTCACCCTTGACAACTTCTTCATTCGATGATGCTTTCCTCTTTCATGTTGGTCAACTTTTGGTTTCTTCCCTAAACAACTTGCTCCATTGCCTTTCCACCATTTGAACGAATCAAGACGTTTGCGCTTGGAACTCGAAACTCCATGTGAGCTAGAACTAGCATAATAAATATCAGATTCTGACTTAGCTGCCAGGAGACGGACATCTTCTAGCTCAAGATGGCGCACAACATCCTCAAAAGTTTTATTGTTCTCATTGTGGGTCAGGTGTACCTTCATATGCTCCCAATTCTGAGGCAAGGAACGGATCACTACTTGCACTTGCTGCTCATTAATTAGGACATGATCAGCATCCTTCAGCTCGTTAATCATGTTTGACATCTTTCTCAAATGTTGTTTCATGGTCTGACCATGAGGCTTCTTGTAGGATTCAAACCATATAGTGAGTTGCCTCAGTTTGGTCACTGATGTATGACCAAATCTTGCTGCCAACTCTTCCCACATTTCGTTGGCATTCTCAAAATGCCTGAACTAATGCATGACATCATTCTCCATGCTACTCAGCAACGTAATGCGAGCAAGAGAGTTTTCTCTTCCATGCAACAAATGCATCCTTATCTCTATTATGTTGTGCAGCGTTCCCATCTTCAAGTTATTTCATAGTTAGGTTAAGAGCTTCTAGTGCCTCTTGCTTTTCTAGCACATATTGAATCTTCATATACCATATTTCATAATTATCGCCGTTCAGCTTCTCACTTTTATTCAATTCAACGAATATGCTCTTAGTGGCTTAAGCCATTGATCTAAATATATTAGACATATATGCATGAATTATTAATGCCTATCATTTATGGATCAATTTTGCATAAACCAACATATTAATGAGTAATTTCAAATAAGGTTTCAGAATTAAAATGTTACTAAGTTTTCAATCATCATCCAAAAATCCTAACTTGAAATTATTATTAATATAATCTTCTATGCAAAATAAGTTCTTTGAAGCTACAAAAACTTCTATGAACTACCAACAATAGTTAATAATAACATAAGCAAATGATAATGGACATCCAGTAATGATTCAAGAAAATATTTCCACATAATGTAATTAACACATCAATTGCTACACCGACATTAGCGAGGTAGAAAATATTTACATATGATATCCATAAAGCATATTAAATAAAGACCACTCAAAATAGCTAGCGCTAAGTTAGCCTATGAAGAGGGAAAGACTATTTTTTGTTCAATTACTTGAGCTTTTCTTTTGTAAATTCTTCAGGCATTCTCGGCAGCCACGGAAAAACAAACGAATATCCCTTAGGATTTCTCCTTCGCACATTCATCCCCTGCCGAATTGAAGTCATTCCTTGGGTCGCAATCTTTGTGGCTCCAACCCGATAATATTCATCTATAAAAGCCATTACAAGCCTCTTATACTTAGTAGCTCTATTGACCTCCCATAGGCGATTCAACACTCATTGCCATTTTGGTGGAAAAGTGTTCACAAAGAATCGCACCATCTCAAAATGTGGCATGTGATAACCCTTCCATATGACCTATTGTATTTTCTTGTTGATCTCGAGAACATGATCAATTAAATTGCCACTCTCCCATCGATAATCAGTCAACTCAACTATCAACCTTGAAAGCCTTTCTTTTTGTTCATCTGTAGTTGTGCGAATAGGTGTGCGCGCCTGACGGGGAGGCATTATTCCTACAACAAATGCATAACAAAAATGGATTACATATGATCCACATAGACTTAATTAAAAAAGAAACATATTCCTTTTTTTTTTGTCAATGGTCAACTGTCAAAGTCAATGGCCAATAGTCAACGAATCACGAGTCAACGCAAATGGGTCGGGGTCAATCGGGTGGGTTTGTTCAAACCAACGACCATTGACCCGTTGACCGTTGACCATTGACTCGTTGACCGTTGACCATTGACTTTGACAGTTGACTATTGAACAAAAAAAAAGGAATGCGTTTCTTTTTCAATTAAGACTATGTGGATCATATGTAATTTCTTTTTGTTCTACATTTGTTGCAGAAACAATGCATTCCCGTTAGGCGCGCACACCTATTCGCGCAACTACAGATGAACAAAAAGAAAGGCTTTCAAGGTTGATAGCTGAGTTGAGTAATTATCGATGGGAGAGTAGCGATTTAATTGATCATGTTCTCAAGGTCAACAAGAAAATACAATAGGTCATATGGAAGGGTTATCCCATGCCATATTCTGAGATAGTGCGATTCTTCATGAACACTATTTCACCAAAATGGCAAGGAGTGTTGAATCGTCTATGGGAGGTCAACAGAGCTACTAAGTATAAGAGGCTTGTAATGGCTTTTATAGATAAATAGCATCGGGTTTGAGTCACAAAGATTGCAACCCAAGAAACGACTTCAATCTGGCGAGGGATGAATGTGCAGAGAAATCCTAAGGGATATCCGTCTGTTTTTCCGTGGCTGCCGAGAATGCTTGAAGAATTTACAAAAGCAAAGCTCAAGAAATTGAACAAAAAAGAGTCTTTCCCTCTTCATAGGCTGACTTGGCATTAGCTGTTTCGAGTGGTCTTTATTTAGTAAACTTTATGGATATCATATGTAAATATTTTCTACCTCGTTAATGTCGGTGTAGCAACTGATGTGTTAGTTACATTATGTGGAAATATTTTCTTGAATCATTAATGGATGTCCATTATCATTTGCTTTTGTTATTATTAATCGTTATGGGTAGTTCATAGAAGTTTTTGTAGCTTCAAAGAACTTATTTTGCATAGAAGATTATATTAATGATAATTTCAAGTTAGGATTTTTGGATGATGATTGGAAACTTAGTAACATTTTAATTCTGAAACTTTATTTGAAATTACTCATTAATATGATGGTTTTATGCAAAACGGATGCATAAATGATAGACATTAATAATTCATGCATATATGTCTGATATGTTTATCTCAATGGCTTCAGCCACTAAGAGCATAGTCGCTGAATTAAATAAAAGTGAGAAGCTGAACGGCGATAATTATGAAATATGGCATATGAAGATTCAATATGTGCTAAAAGAGCAAGAGGCACTAGAAGCTTTTAACCTAACTATCGAAGAACTTAAAGATGGGAACACTGCACAACATAGGAGAGATAATGATGCATTTGTTGCATGGAAGGGAAGGAACTCTCTTGCTCACATTACGTTGCTGAGTAGCATGGAGAATGATGTCATGCATGATGTGGGAAGCGTTAGCAGCAAGATTTGATCATACATCGGTGACCAAACTAAGGCAGCTCACTATAAGGTTTGACTCCTACAAGAAACCTCATGGTCAGACCATGAAACAACACTTGAGAAATATGTCAAACATTATTAACAAACTGAATGATACTGGCCATGTCCTAACTGATGAGCAGCAAGTGCAAGCAATGATCCGTCCATTGCCTTAGAGTTGGAAGCATATGAAGGTGCACCTGACCCACAATGAGAATATTAAAACCTTTGAAAATATTGTGTACCACCTTGAGCTAGAAAAGGACCACCTCCTGGCGGCTAAGTCAGAAACTGACATTTATTATGCTGGTTCTAGCTCACATGGAGTTTCGAGCTCCAAGCGCAAACGTCCTAGTTCAAAAAGTGGAAATGCAAGGGAGCAAGTTTTTTAGGGAAGAAACCAAAAGTTGACCAATATGAAAGAGAAAAGCGTCATCGAATGAAGAAGCTGTCAAAGGTGAAGTGTTACAATTGTGACAAGAATGATTACTATACTTGCGACTATCGTGAGCCAAAGAAGGTAAACACCCCTTATACTTTTGAGAACTTTGCTTATGTGTGAAGTTCTGTATTCTTAACTGAATCTAATCTCTTGTGGACTGTAAATTTGGGAGCAACAGACCATGTAATGAAAGATAGAGAATCCTTCGTGGAATTTTGACAAGTACCGACTAGAACTAAGTGGATCTATGTAGAAAATAACTCCAAAGCCGAAATAAAAGGGATTGGCACCTGCCAATTGAATATACGTGGTGGACGCACTTTATTCCTACATGATGTATTATATGCTTTGGAGATTCGTCGAAATTTAGTGTCCGTTTTAGTGTTAGTTAAGCTTAGTTTTAGTATAAACTTTCATAATAATGGTATAGATTTGTATTTAAATACAAACTATTATGATTGTGGCTATTTTCTAAATGGTTTTATTGTATTGAATGTTGATTGTGGTGATGTTAATGTTTGTTATTCCCTTTTTACGTCTTCAAATTCATATGATAATGATATGAATGCGTGGCATGCTAAATTTGGTCATATTGGCCAACAACATATGAATAGACTAGCCAAAGAGGGCTTGTTGGGCAATATTGAAAAAGTCTATTTGCACATATGTAAGCATTGCCTAGTAGGGAAAACAAAAAGGAAACCATTTGGAAAAAAAAAAACTGAATTTCCTTTGTATTTAATCCATTCTGACATCTGTAGTCCAATGAATGTGAGGAGAAGGCACGGGGTTGTTTATTTCATCACTTTTATAGATGATTATACTCGATTTGGATATGTTTATTTAATTTCTCATAAATCTGAAACATTGAGTTGTTTCAAAAAGTTTATGAGCTTAGTAGAAAATCAATTAGACAAGAAAATAAAAGTATTGAGATCCGATCGAGGTCAAGAATACTTATCCGATGAGTTCAGAAATTTATGTGATGAAAAAGGAATATAAAGCTAATTGTCTATTCCATATACTTCTCAACAAAAGGGTGTTGCGGAAAGAAAAAAACAGAACCCTACTGGAAATGGTTAAATCAATGATGACGCATGTTAATTTACCTATCACTTTTTGGAGTCGTGCTTTATTAACTGTTGCCTATATATTTAACCGTATGCATTCCAAATCAGTTACTTCCACTCCATATGAGTTATGGATAGATAAACCAAACTTAAGTTTTCTTAAACCATAGAATTATGCTGCATATACTCATGAGCCCTCTCACAAGTATGGGAAATTGAGTCACAGAGGTAAGAATGATATTTTTATAAGATACTCTGAATACTTCAAAGGGTATATGTTTATAGGTGAGCAAGAAAGTTGAAGTATAACTGAATTCGAATTATGGGATATTACATTCTTAGAGAATGAATTTCCTAAGAATAGCGAAATAGGTGAGGATTACTTCCTATTTGAAACATTAAATTAAGATAATGAACTTAGTAGAGTTCGTCCATGTGGGAGTAACATGAGAAGTGATGAATTTAATTCAACTTACTCTCAATTACAACCACATGATAAGACGATATCGTCATTATCTAACTCGAGTGGGAGCATAATGGGGAATGATGTACAAAGCGTACCATCTCCCGTGTGGCGAACAAGTCACAAAAGTTTTCACCGTCGACATTTTGGCATTGAAATGAAAACTTTTATGGTTGCTCCGCAAAATAAAGATGAGCCAATAAATGTTAATGAGACTCTAAATTGCCCTAGTAAGGAAAAATAGATACATGTAATGAAAGAGGAAATGGAGTCAATGAAGTCAAACATGTTTGGGAACTGGTTGATCTTCCAAAAGGACGTAAAGCCATTGGGAACAAGTGGATTCTCAAAATAAAAACGTAAAGCTGATGGCTCAATAGAAAAACATAAAGCCCGCCTTGTGACGAAGGGGTATAATCAACATAAATGAATTGATTATGAGAAAATTTTTTCTCTTGTGGTGAGATTCAACTCGATTCGCATAATCTTGGCAATAGTAACTAGTATGGATCTTGAATTACATCAAATGGATATAAAGACTGCTTTTCTCAATGAAGACTTAGAAGAAGAAATTTATATGGAATAACTTGTTGGTTTTATTATGAAAGGCCATGAACAAAAGATATGTCGACTTTTGAGATCAATATATGGTCTTAAACAGTCGTCAAGATAATGGTATATACGTTTTCATAATACAATAATGGCATATGATTTTACAATAATTGATGAGGATCATTGTGTATATATCAAAATATCCAAAGATTAATTTGTGATCATACCATTATATGTTGATGATATACTGATTGCTGGAAGCAATATAGAGTTTGTTAATACTGTCAAGAGTTGGTTATCTTCCAACTTTGAGATGAAAACATGGGTGATGTTGCATACATTCTTGGAGTTAAGATTTCAAGAGATTGTTCTAAAAGATCATTATTTCTTTCGCAGGAAACATACATAATAGGATTCTTGAACGATTTCGTATGCAAGATTGTAAACCCATAGATACTCCTATTGCTAAAGGTGAAGGATTGAGCCATAAAATGTATTTAAGGACTCCACAAGAGAAGGAATAAATGCAACATATTCCTTATGCTAGTGCTAATGGAAGCTTAATGTACACTATGATGTGTACAAAGATCTGACATATGTTTTGCAGTTGGAATGGTGAGTAGATACCAATCAAATCCAGGTCAAGCACATTAGAAAGCCGTTAAAAGAATACTGAGATATCTGAAGGAAACTGTTGATTATACACTGAGTTACCAAGGAAATGATCTACGACTTGAAAATTATTTAGACGCTGATTAGGGAGGAGATTTAGATGAAAGGAAATCTACCTCTAGATTTGTTTTCTTACTTAATAATGGCGTCATATCTTGGAGGAGTAAGAAACAAACATGTATAGTCTTGTCCACGATGGAAGCTAAGTTCATGGCATTATCAACAGCGATACAAGAAAGTGTCTGGCTTAAGAGATTTTTGGATCATTTTGGTGTTATTGAGAATGCTGCAAACTCAATGTTGATTAACTGTGATAGCTAAGTAGCAATAGCATGCACCAAAGATCTAAAATATCATGATAAGACCAAGTAAATAGATACTAAGTATAGTTTTGTCAAAGATATGGTTGCACAAAAAGATGTGAACTCACGATACATATCTACGCATAGAATAGAGCAAATCTTATGACGAAGCCAATATCTAAATATGTGTTTTATGGCCATGTGAAATCTCTAGGACTATATAGAGGCTAATATGTTGAATATTGTAATTTTCCTTATGTATTCACATTTAATGAATTTGTGTTTTCATTATTAATGCCTATAAATCTTTGTTCAACGTTTATGCATCTTAATGCTTAGTATATTATATAAAGTTGAGAAAGTATGTCGGACAAATAAAATGTTAGCCCACTCACAAAGGTAATCGCCTCTATTTACTATATGATAAATAGAGATGAGACAGTTTTTAAGCTTATTATCTAGGTGATAATCAAGAGCATAACCTTAAAATAATGTGACATATATATTTACTATGTTCGAAAGTAAAATAACCCACATATTTTACTATATTTATTTGTGATGCCAGATGTGAATTCTGATGAATTCTGTGAAAGAGTAGATACATGAACTCAAATTAGACATTAGGTTTGTATGAATTATCATCTATATGGTATTGACAATGTATATATATTTCATACTACGTATGCATAAAACGACCAACAAGAATGGGAAAAGTTTTGATCTCAACTTTTATGCCGTATAAGACTCTTGAGGAAAAGAGTTCCTCAATTAAGTGCCCTCATGACTCTTACTTATTTTCAAGATTTCTATTCAATATTTGTTATCTTAGAATATTGCCAATGATCATGAATTGATTCGATCTAATGGGATATTTTTAGAAAAGCAAGTTAAACTAAAATTGAGAGTTTCAAGGAAATAGGAATATCGAATTTGGAGAATCACATTCTAGTTTTATATTCACTGGTCGAAAAAATTATAATTGTGAATACAATATTTATCATTGTTTAAAAATAGATCAAGAAAAATATAAATGTGATCGATCGATCTAAGGTACTGCATAATAAATCTACTTAAAGTGTGATGCCCATTATGAGCTGCTATATATTCCTTACAGGTATATGGCAACAAGCTCTCAAAGTATGTTGATCGCACGAATTATTCATTGGTACGAATGTTGCAGAGAGGTAAAGAGGATTCTGTTTGGCCCACCATGTGCGAGTGGAAGATGATGGGTATTTTTTTATGTGATGACGAGCTTATTTAAACCCGTCCGCCCATGTTGGGCCAAAAACCCGACCCTTAAATGAAGGGCCCATTGAAGAAGAGGCAGTTATTGAAGATAAAATAATAAAAGGGAACTTTTTTTAAGTTTGTTATCCAAGAAGTTACGTAATCTTAAAAAGAGAGAATACTTTCTCTACTTTACGCTCTGTTAGTTTCTCCCCTACGCTCCTCTTCAAGAACAGTATCAGAATTCTTCCTCGAACTACAACATCGGTGTATAATTTGTGAAAGATAAGGTACGTTTGACTCCGTAATATACCTTATGATCGGTGTAACATGTGTTTCTTGGGCACACCTTCGCGTTCGTTGTTTTTGGGGTTCGATTGAATGTCGGATCGCTATTTTTGGGAATCAGTTTCCCCCAACATTTTTTAATTGTTATGTTTTTTGGTGCTTAATGTAACTGCTAGGATATTGCTTCTACCATCGATGTGCATGTTCGGTTCAAGAACAAGGATTTCCTAGAGCTCCATGATGTTGATGAAAAGCAATTTTGGCGCTCACAGAAGGAGTTCCATTGTATGGCAAATCATCTTAAAAGATTGAAATTGTCAGGTTCGAATTTGACAATGAGAAATCAAAACTTTTGGTGGTCTTGGCTAAGTTTCTTCTCAAGGAGACAGTTGGATTGGGGAAGATGATAATCGACTTCCGAATTGAGGAAGTCGCGTCAAGGAGTACCCATTGACCCTCATGATCTGATTTAGCTGCAAGAAGGCTGTAGGAGAGTTGCCAGAATTGCTGAATTTATAGTCCATTATCATTTCAATAGACTCCCTTATGAGTTATGCAAGCATAAGGGCTTAACAAATGCTTTGACATCACTTCATTTTGAGTTTCTTGAGTTTGGGATTTCCTTTGGATCGAGCTTCTCTGACTTCCATTAGCAATTTTTCCCCTAAAGTCCTTAGTTTCCATTACATTTCAAATTATGTATGATTCAATTATGCGGACGGCTTAATGTAACCAAATGGCAAGACCACTGTGTTTGTTCATTAGGTTGGGAAAATGGTTTACTTGTCCTACAAGGACAGTTCAACTTTCCCTTCTTCTTGGGTAAATTCAAGAGTTCGCATGTAAATGCTCTAGGTTGGCCTCTAGACTGCAAACGATTGATGATTCGTGCTTAGGCATTGGCGTCTCGCATATAGTGGAACATGAGCCTCCTTTAAGCCACAAGTTAGTTGCAGTAATGAGAGACTCATTTTGGCAAGTGTCAAAAGCATAGGTGATTTGGTTAACGGTGAATGCTCCTATTGGAGTTGTCGTGCCTTTGCAACTTATACGTGAAAAAAATTAAATAGACTTGGTCCATCTAAACCAATACTATTACAGCATGCCCCCCAAGGAAACGAGTGCGCAATAGCTATAACGGCGTTGGTTCATATAGACTAAGTCTATTCCATTACTTGTATAGCATTTGCAATGATTTATTGGCCCAAGTGATTCCATTTATATTATATGACAATTGTTTTGCCATGAAAGGCATATGCAAATCTCTCTATGTAATTAAAAGAATGCAAAGTAGGATTTCGATCTTGAACTTTTACTATTAAATACTAGAAAATATCCTTTGGCAACTTATAATCTCATAATACTAAAGGTGTGATGTCACGACCTAACCTCGGGTGCACCACCTAAGGTTTGGCTAATGAATTGCCAAGCCTAAACTTAGCTTGGACTCTCCCAAGCACATATCAATTCACGACTTAGGTTCAAATATTTAGCATGCAAAAGATTATTAGCTAAGAGTCGCCACTAATCTATTTTTAGCGTTTCGATTATAAATCCAAGTAAAATAACGGGAGATTTACTTTACTCCTGCGAATTAGAGATTATAAGTTCGGGGACTTGATTACCCTAGATTTCTCTAACGCTCTTTTGGTACTTTATTTTTATTTTAAAAAATGTTTTGTAGGCAACTTGAATTGATTTTAATTTACTTCTCTAACATGTGAGGTGATCATGCGGGTGCGCAAACCACCAATCTAACACCCGAGAAAACAATAAATAAATTACGGGACTTACCTTGTAACAACGAAAGCATCTGCAATGTTAGCTCAAAATTCACATCAAAAGCCCTAAATATGATTCGCAATCACTCAATCTTTTTTAGGATTTTCTCTTGTTTAATGAAATTTAAGCTATATGTCATGCAATTTAACTAAATGACCTAATTCTAATGACAAGCAACTTCTAATTAAATGGACTTAGCAACAATCACTAAATGACATGCATTTCATGAACCTAATTCTAGATGACATGCGCATGATATTTTTTGTATTTTTTTTTTATAAAAAATTGTAATTAGAAATTGCTAAAAATAAAAATCTAACTAAGGCGAGATATTATTTATTTTAAGTTAGGAAATAGACTAATCTGAATCCTATCTTAACTTAGAAATTTATCTCGACATACAATTTAATTCAAAGATATTATCTAACCTAGATACCATCTAAACATGCATTCTAATATAATTAGAAAAAAATCTAACTATTCTATCATGCAGCTCTATCTAAGAAATCAATTCTAATCTACATACAAATGCAATCTTTTTTGTATTTTTGGGGGGACACGGACCCCTAGAGTGCCAAAAGTTGGCACAAATGGACACTTAAGTGCCAAAAGTTACGAAAGGTATACTTAAGTGCCAAAATCGGAGCAAAATGGATCACTTGAGTGCCAATCTGGCCAAAATCCGACCAAATTGCATGCGTGGCGTTTTCCGACGACTTCTTTTACTAAGGTGGCAAATGTTTAAAGAAAAAAAACCCACATGGACGACAAAACGACGTCGTCCATCCACACTGAGTGAGCTGACCTAAACGACGTCATTTTTCGTTGGTGTTAAACGACGTTGTTTAGGTCATTTTGGCTTAAGCACACCTGGCCGTCGCCATTCCTTCCCATCTGCGTTCACATTAGATCTCAGTCGTCGCCGCCCTTCTCTCCATCGCTGTTCACGCCCATAGGTGGTCATCGGTCGCCGTTGTTGGTTGTCGTTGCCACTCAGCATCGTTGGTCGTCATCCCCGCTCACCATCGTCGCTCCTCCAGGTTAGGCCCCTTCTCCCCCTCCCTCGTGATGAAATTAGGGCTCGATTATTTTATTAGGGCTCGCTCGATTATTTTATTAAGGCTCCGATGGAAATGCTGTTGAAATGCGTGCGCTCTGTTTGGTTACTCCCTTGTGTGGAGATGCTCACCTCGGTTGATGATTTCTACAGTCGAGGCTCGAGTGAGACGAAATATTGACTAATGTGGAACTAGGAACTAATGTGTTTGAGTGAAAAGTTATTGAATCAGGTGGCTGGAATAATGGCCTTTAAGTGCTCTGCAAAGAGCACGCAACTTTGCTATCAATCTGATTTTGTTCCTTTGATTCTTATCTTTTCGTTCTTTTAGACTTCTTTCCTGATTGTTGTTTCTAATCATATAGTCGACATATATGCAGGGCATTGAGGAGTGCAAAATTTGTTTTGATACTTTATATAAGTTCATTTACCTGCAAGGGACAAATTTGAAACCACATGTAAGTACCTCATTTTAAAGTTTATAAACTATGAGCTCTTTTGACATGTAGTATTAGTCTACTATGCAATGGATAAATTTAGGGCTTGGATTGTGTAATGACCTCTTGACACAATATATTAATGGCCAAACATTATAGATTAGGGTATGATTTCTCCTCTTGGCTGGATGAGAAACAGAACTTTCACCCTATAATTTTACATCAAGCTTGCCTTAATGAAATTCTATATGTGTTTTCACAGGAAAAATAGATTCAATTAAGTGGATGTACATTCTCACATCGCAGGTTTAGTTCACCAAAAGATAGTAGACAAAATTGCTTGGGCTGTGCTTGTTATGGGGACCTCTGTTTTTGGTTTATATTTTAAGGGAATGGAAGGCAAGGCAAATAATTAAAGTGGCGACCTCTTAGCTGTCATGTAGGGGCATATTCTCAGTGTGGGGGCCTCTGTTTTTTTATTAATATTGTAGGGGAAGGGAAGGTAAATTATTAAAGTGTCGACCTCTTTTTTGGCTGTCATATAGGGGCATATTGTCAGTGTGGGGACCTGTTTAATAAAGTCCATGAGAGTGGGGGGACTCCCTTGTGCGATTGTCTATTGTTCTTTGTGGATGTGGTCCCAAAACTAATTATTCTTTGTCTTGTTGTTGGTGCAGAAATGGCTCATGCCAAGGATTATGTCGCTGTCATAGTTTGCTATGGTGGGGAATTTGTAATTGGGGAGGATGAGTGGGAGTATGAGGGTGGAAATGAGGGCACCATTTTTGTCGACATTAAGAATGCATCTTATATAGGATTTGTTAGGGATATACTAACTTATTTGCCTTGTAAAGTTCAGAAGTTGCTATATTGTATTCCTGGGAAAGGCTTAAAAGATGGTTTGCGAACCTTAGAAAACGATAACGGTTTTAGGGATATTCTATACCATTATCTTCATGGTGAAGAGGTAAAAATATATGTTGAGTACAATGAAAGTGAGGATGAAGATGATGATGAAGAAAGCGCCCAAATAGAACAAGAAGGAAATGATATTCAAGGTAGTACTAAGGTTAGGGTCGAAGAAAGGCAGGATAGACATGATGGAGAGGAGAGGAGCACAGATGCAGTTCACCATAGTGATGATGACATAGGTGATGTCACAATCATTGGATTAGATTGGGAAGTAGCTAAATCAAGTGATGATGATGATGAAGGGTTGCCTACTGCAAATTTTACAAGTGATAACGACGACGGGGAGCTTGTACAGTTAAGAAAAAGGCAAAGGGATTTTTTGATAGATAAATTTGCAGCTTTGCGGGTAGCTGATGAAGTTCCAAATAGGGCTGAAGGCCCTGTAGATGCTGTTGCCGTTGGTGAGGAGACTGATTATGAAGAAAGCCTTGAGAATGTTACTTCCCAGGATGAGCTTGAAGAAGATGAAGGAGTTGTGCATACAAGGAGAAGGAAAAGTAAGTTTCCTTCTTATGATCCATTCGTTGCCTCTCCTACTTTGTCGGTAGGTATGAAATTTCAAGATGCAAAACAATTTAGGGAAGCTATACTGAAGAACTCCATTGCTGCACAGAAGAACATTGACTTCATTAGAAACACTAATGCATTTGTAAGAGCTAAGTGTTCGCAGCAAAATTGTCCATGGAGGATCTATGGCGCATTTGTTAGGAGAAGTGGATATTTCCATATTAGAGCGTACGAAAAGGAACATACTTGTTCCATTAATTTTGAAAATAAAAGAATAACAAGTGCATGGTTGTCCAAGCACTTCTTTAATTTGATTAAGATGATGCCTCATATGAATAGTACTCAGTTCAAGTTGCTGGTGAAGGAGCAGGTTGGCATCAATATAAGCAGGAATCAATGCAAAAGAACGAAGCAAAAGGTGATGAAGATACTTATTGATCAATACAGCAACGAATATGGACAGGTGTGGGATTATGCTTGGGAGTGTAGGCTGCAAAATCCTTCAAGTAGAGTGTATGTAGAGGTTGTGGAGAGACCACTTCCTGATATTGGGACCAAGTTTGATAAGTTCTATATTTGCTTCAATTCATGCAAACGAGGATTTTTATCTGGTTGTAGACGGATTATAGGATTGGACGGATGTTTTCTGAAGGGCTTATGCAAGGGAGAATTGCTGGCTGCAATTGGAATAGATGCAAACAACCAGATGTTTCCACTGGCTTGGGCTGTTGTGAATGTAGAGAACAAGGACAATTGGTCCTGGTTCCTAAAAAATTTGATGGCTGATTTGGAGATAACAAATGGTGTAGGGTGGGCGTTCATGAGTGATCAACAGAAGGTACTCTTTGAAAGATTTGGTCAATTGTTTGCTTGTTGATATGAACATGTCGTTTGCTTACATTTCTTTTCTTTTTTTGAATTATTGCAGGGACTGGTTCCAGCAATAGCTGAGTTGTTGCCTTATGCCGAGCATCGAATGTGTGCGCGGCACATATATGTAAATTGGGGAAAGAACTATAAAGGGGAGAAGCTGCAGTTCAAATTTTGGCAGCTAGCAAAGAGCACGAATATGGCTAATTTTAGGATGGCCAAAGAATAACTGCTTCAATTGACAAGGGAAGGTTATGAGGCACTATTCCAAACAAAACCAAAGTATTGGTGTAGGGCATTCTTCAGCGGGGAATTCAAGTGTGATAACATAAATAACAACATCTGTGAAGCATTCAATGGGAGGATAATAGATGCCAAATGCAAACCAATTATCTCGATGCTTGAAGACATAAGGGTTATGGTTATGACTCGGCTGCACAAACAAAGGGATGAGGCTGCAAACTGGACTAGGCAATGTGGTCCTAGGATTGCTAAAAAATTGGATGAGAACTTGGCTACGAGTAGATATTGTCATCCCATTTGGAATGGGGATGAAGGATATGAGATAATGAAGGGCTCTGATAAGTATGTTGTCCATTTAGGTACGAGGAAGTGTTCATGTAGAGCATGGCAAGTAAGTGGAATTCCTTATGCACATGTCATATGTGCCATTCAATTGAAGGGCCACAACACAGAAGACTACCTTGATGATTGGTACAAGAAACCGAGATATCTTGCTTCGTACTAATGCATGTTGCAGCCAATCAGAGGTACCAAGTTCTGGGAGCCAACAGATCACGAAGCACCTCAACCTTTGCCACTAAAGAAGAGAATGGGAAGACCAAAGCAAAAACGAAGAATGACGGAGGGAGAGGTCTCAAGTCAGCGTAGGATGAGTAGGACAGGTGTAAAGATGAAGTGCTCTTTTTGCCACATAGTAGGACACAATACTAAAGGCTGTCAATTAAGGAAGCAGCAGGAACAGTTGAGGCCAGTCGAAGGGCCTAGTGAAGGGACAATTGGAGAAGGACAAACAGAAATGCGAAGTGAGTCATATGTTCTTCAGTCGACAACAATAAACCCAGTAAGTCATGACAATTATGTTTATGTTGTTTTATGGTTTGTATAAACAGATATGTACAACTAATTGACATAATGTTTTTGTCTTTGTCAGGTCAAGAGAATGACACGTGAAGAATTGGTTGAAGCCCCTGCTGTACCTGAAACTGAAGGGTCTGTTCAAACAAGGCCAGGTAGACAACCAGCTCAAAGATTAGCCGAAGCAACTGGAAGGCCAGTTAAGTCGACTGTTCTTCAGCAGAAGCAGAGAAAAAAATACCCGATAACTTAAATAATTTGTGTTTAGTTTTCCTTTACAATGGCTTGATGTTATATTTATGATATCCTTTGTCTTTTCTTAGGTTCGAAGAAGGCAAGCTAGAGCTCAGCTGTTAACAAAGGGCCCAACTGAAGGGTCACCACAAGATCCATCACCAAGGTCACCACAAAGGCCACTAGAAGGGTCATCCCAAGGGCCACCACAAAAGCCAACAAAATGTGTCATTGAAGCTGAAGGGCTAAATAGAAAAACAACCAAAAGAAAGCCAAATCATGAGCCACCTACAAGAAGGCCATCTACAAGACGTCTAGCATTCAAATGCCCAGAAGAAGCCCCTGCTGTAGCTAAACAGCCACAACAAGAGCCCAAAAAATCACATGCGAGAAGAAGGGCTAACCAATCACAAGTACCTGAAACTGACGTTCCCCTTCGAACAAGAGGAGCTCTTGGAAAGAGGCTAAACAAAGTATGGTTATGGGCTTTATACGGATGAGCGTTCTTGAACAGTTATTCTTAATGTAAGTTTTATAAGCTTACTAGGCTGTATTTAATTTAATTTATGGTGCAAACTTTTGTTAATAATTGAGTTTTCTTTTTGAAGCCTGGGAGAAGTTCAGAGGTTCTTATCTCTCAAGGCCCAACTCAAGAATCAACGGCTGCGCCAACAAAGAATAAGAAGACATTGGCTGCGCCAACAAGAAAGAAGAGTAAGAAAAACCCGATTCTGAGGTCCATGAATCGGTTCGGCCTACGACAGTTGCAGCTCCAGCTCCTTCTCAATCAGTTCAGCCTAGGACAATTGCACCTCCATCAAAATCAACGCATCCTGAGACAGTTGAAGAAGAAACCTCACGTCCAGTTAGAAAAAGCACAAGGATTATGAATCAAGTGAAAGGAGCACGAACAGGAGGCATTGTGCATATTGATTAATGAAATGGGATGGGATATAATTTGTGGGGCTGACGAGTCAATTGTTTTACTATGAATGTTTTCTTTTAAATAGTTTGTCATCGACTTTGTGAGACTTCATTTCAATATCAATGAAACGATCTTGTTGCTTGTCATCTTTGGTGCCTTTTTCATTTTTTGTATTTTGTTTTTACTTTTACTTATTGCTTTCTGCTTCTGGTGGTGGATCTGTGGTGGTGACTAGGGTGCTTGTGTGGCTGGTGGTGGCGGTTGGTGAAGCCTAATGGTGGTGGGTCCACTATGTGGATTGGGTTGGGGCCTTTTGCTGCAGCTAGTATAGTTTGCATGAACCCATTTTGCAACAGACCCATGACCCACCACTAACAGTGGCTGCTAATGGTGGGTTTATGGTGGTGGTTACATGCTGGTGTGGTAGCTGAGATGTTGGTGTTGATGCCTACTGATAGGCTGGTGGGTCTATTATAGGGGTTGGGGGGTTGGGGGTTTGTGCTGCACTTGATGCAAGATGTAAGTGTGCAATATGCATATCTTGCACCAGGTAGTGTTGGTGCAAGCTGGTGTAAGGTACCAGGAACTTCTGCACTGCAGAATACCAGCAGCATAGTGGTGGCTCAAGTGGATGCCTGGAATGCTTGATGTGGTTGGTGGTGATGGCTAGAGGCCGATGGTGGCCAGTGGTGGGCGGTCGTGGTGGCTGATAGCTGGTGTAGTTTATAGATGAAACGTACAAACAAAATTGACACTTAACTGATCACATTCTAAAAAATTCGGCACTTAAGTGTTCACTTTTAATCACAAATGGCACTTAAGTGATCACTTTTAATACTAACTTGACACTTAAATGACTTTTTTTTAATCACGACTGGCACTTAAGTGATCACTATATACAACTTACAGCACTCGAGTAATCACTCATGTCTGTCCTGTGTAAATGGTGATTTGCAGCAAACCAGAGAAGCTGCTAGTTTATATATACGAATGTTCAACTTATGCCAACTCCATTCGATTCATTGCTACTGGTTTACATTCAGTTGAAGAAAAGAAGTCACCACAACACATTCACCCAATATACATTCCATCATCACTGATTTATATTTAAGAATAAGCAAAAATATAGTACAAATAGCATCTCATTCATTCAAACAGCATCTCATTCATTCATTCATTTCCTTTCCTTGACCTCATTTACAACTATGGCAGTCGGAGAAACTTCTTCTCATTTTCCAATACTTTACATTTCATCATAAAATAGGATAAACAAAAAAACAGTAACACAATAAACGCTCGGTAACACTTCCGTTCAATATTCATCTTTGAAACTTTATTCTTCAAATGGTTAGCAAAAGATGCTTGAGCTTGCATTGAGTCAACCTCGTCCAAGTCGTCCACAGGTGTAGATGGAGGTTGATGACATCCATCAAGTAAGTCCAATATCACCTCTGTAGCTCGGTGAGAGAATTTCGCATCAACCTATTCGAAATATTTGCACTTCGACCCTTCTCTGTATCGGGCACATCCATAGAATCTTCTCCCAGGATTCCTTTGAGTCCACGATGTTCTTCTTGGACTTGGTAACCCACAAAAACAGAAACGCTCGCCTTCTCCTTCGCTTTGGCAAGAGAAATTTGAGTCGCTGCTGAAAGTCCTGCTCTCCATTCCTAATATCCGACCGTAGAATTTGGGGCAAATCGAGTTAGGGTTCGGGATTAGGGCTCCAACGCTTCAATGGCAATTTGCCTGATTTAGGGTTTTAGATTTGGGGCAATGGGGGAGACGATGTCGTTTTGGCTAATTTAAGGGCTCTATGTTGGCCAACTTGAGGAGACGACGTCGTTTTGGGTGAATTAGAGCTAACTCAGCTCTCCGGCGAGCCACCTCGACGAGAAATAATCATATTTAATTGCTACGTATGATTTCCGGCTGCCTTCGCTGGAGGTGGCACTCAGGTGTCCCACTTTTCTTACAAAGTGGCACTTTAAGTGTCACTTTCGTAACTTTTGGTACTTAAGTGTCCATTTGTGCCAACTTTTGGCACTTGAAGCGTTCTTATCCCTATTTTTGGGATAAATAAAGCAATTAAAGCAAGATAAGCACCAAATCATCCGTGGTCGTCAAAGATATTATCCATTGTTCGAATTTGGAAACGATATCTAATCAACTTGATTATTTTGCTAATAAAATTGATAATTG
This sequence comes from Eucalyptus grandis, assembly GCF_016545825.1. Taxonomy (NCBI): domain Eukaryota; kingdom Viridiplantae; phylum Streptophyta; class Magnoliopsida; order Myrtales; family Myrtaceae; genus Eucalyptus; species Eucalyptus grandis. The sequence goes on along the minus strand of NC_052616.1, from coordinate 49,635,987 downwards.
ATCTTAAGCCTTAGAGATCAAGATATCAATTTTATTCCCACGTGATTAATTATTCCATCTAAAGCCTTATAGATGGAATAAAAAATTAGTGTGCTGTTGCGAATTAGACCATAAATCCTAATTGGAAAATGTCTATTACTTAGAAATGTGCACATTAGGTACTAGACATATATTAGGCAGTACATACATTAGAGATATGCACCTTACCTAAATGAAGAGAATCTTTCCAAATTTGGGCTGAACACAACTGGACCGGGATCACGATATGCTCCTCGGGCGTAGGGCAGCGATGGCAATGACGAGGGAGGCTTGGGCTGCCAGTGTTGGCAGGTCGTTGCAGCTGCAGGTGCTGTAGCTGTGCGGGAGGGGCAGCTGGCGTTCGGAGCTGGGGACGGAGAGCTCGAGTGACAGCAACTTGTTGGGACTGTGTCGAGCGGCAGCGGGCTCTTCAGGACAGCGAGCAGCGGACAGTGGGCTCACAGGTTGACGCGGCTATGGCGAGCTGTGATGGTTCATGCGGTGGCTCGGACCGGGACAGCAGCTCGTCGAGGCAGTATGGTGGGACGATGATGGTATCGTCGGAAGAAAAGCTCGTCGTGACTATGTAAACGCCGGATAACTGGAAAACCTGCAGTGGAAAGATCGAATAGGACAATAAAGAGACAAGCCTGCTGGAAGGGCGATGACGTGAGGAGCCGCTGCAACGTCTTCAAGGAAGATCCACCGAATGATCCCAAAGGAAATTTCCTTTGGTCACCTTGATGACCCCTCAATGACCGAATTTGACTGGTCTCGTGAAGGTTTCCTTTGACTATCAAACTTTGACTTCCTCTAAAGAAAAACCAGCATTGCTTGAGTTGTCACTACCGGGTATTGCAATAGCGCTGCGGTTTTGAGCGACGCGTGGCTACTTCATTGTTGATGTGGGGGCTTGCGGCGTAGAACTTCTCAGCCACTGGTCAGCAAGTCGTTGTTGGTAGGGGTGTCAACGGTTTAGTTTTATTGTAAAACCAAACTTAGAAAAAACTTCCAAACCGAACCGAATAAGACCCGAACTGAATACGAAAATGGAAATTTCGATTCGATTTTTCGGTTTTTGATTTTTAGCTTTTGGTTTTTGGTTTTTTTTTTTTCTGAAAATTCACAAAAATCCCCCAGCATCGGCGTTGAACTTATCGGACTTGAAGACAGTGAGCCCTTCCTCCAGCTTCACACCGTTCTCTTTCAGTGGCATCCCTCGCGATCGGGCTGCCTTCGCCATGGCCATCCTCGATGGAATCGCAGCGCGAGCGCTCTGATCAGATCAACTGAAGTAACAACAACAACAGGGGTCCGTGACTCGAAGAGCAAGAACCCAGGCGGATCTAAAGCAAAGTAATGATTTGAGCAGCTGGTGGCGAGAGAGAGAGAGAGAAAGAGAGAGAGAGGGTCGAAGAAGAAGGAAGCGAGCCTGTTGGAACAGTGAAAGCTAAGAATCGGAGCTGGCCCGAAGCGCCACAGGAGAGAGAGAGCCAGAGGAGACGGGAGTCGGGAGAGAATTTTGATTTTATCAATTTGTGGTTCGGTTCGGTTAACCAATAAAATCCGAACTAATAAAAAAATATTGGTTTTTAATGAGAACCAAAAAAATTGAAGCGAACCGAGAAAACCGAATTTTTCGATTCAGTTCCTAACACCCCTAGTCGTTGGTGCAGCAGGGACCATTGCGGGTCGAGACAGAAACAACATCGTCCCGCGTTGATTCAAGAGGCAACGGTGTGGACCGAAAGCTGCAACGTCTAACTCGGGTCAGGCATGGACAGAGGTTGGGCGAGGATCAATAAGCAATAGCCTCGTCACGGACAGGGCTCGGCGCGATGATGATGCACGGGGAAGAAGCATTAGCGGTCGCGGAGATTGAGCAGGCCTCAAGGAAGACAACTCCCCTTTTTTTTTCTCCCTAGTTTATTTTCCCTCTCGATTGTAGCCGTGTGTTTTCAATTGCGTGGCCTTTTGAATGATGAATTGCCGGCCTGGTTTTCTCTCACAATAGGTCATGCTTTATATACGTAGGGTAGCCGAGGATCTTCCAAGGAAAGAGAGCCGGTCTTTGCTCCTTTCGTAGATGCTGAATATAATTATGATTTTTATCTCTTTCCTTTTTTAAATTTCTCAATGTGCAGGAATCAAATTTTTTTCTTACCCATTGCCCGCAAATCACATTCCCAATTTAGTTAGACTAGTGGCCGGCTTGATTCCATCAAAATATTGACAGTATCTTCTTCATCTTGTTCGTCAATCGCCGAAATCTCAAACGAGTATAATATGATTGCCCCCCGAGAAATTCATCTTTCTTAATTCAACCCTCCAATTTATATGTTTTTTCTTACCACTAACAATGTTCATGGCCTTGGCCAAATTCTCTCTCGTTGCGGGCTTAGTCCAATTCACTGAATTAAATTTTAGAGCCATTAATTCAAACCTGTCCACTAGTCCAATACAAATGCAACTATAGACTAAATAATAAATGCTCCTAAAACTATATGCTACACAATCTAATTCTAATATTTTTTTTAGGGGTCGTGGTTGATCCTTAATTTTTATGCAATAAATGAATAATTGAGTCGCCAAAATTTAGGTGTCCTAACCTATTTTATATAATTAAGACTAGAGATGAAAGAATGCTTGCTCCTATGTTCGCCACGTGGCATCTCACCTTTCCTTTATTAACACCACATGGCAATACACCTACATAGTTTTGCCACATGGCTCGAAATTCAATTGAAATTCGACCAATAAGCTTTTAGCTTATTTATTTAGGGTGATGTTACTCTACCCCAAATGACTAAATCGACTCCCATTTACACTAAAAAGATAAAATTGCCCCCAATCTTTCGATTGTAGTTTAAAGAGATTACCATACTCCTCCTTTTTTCTATCTTTCCTTTTTCTATTTAGGATAGTTACCATAATTTAGCGTTTCACATGTTTTGTTTGTGAAAAATTATGTTGCTAAATGTAAGGAAAAAAAATACATTCTTAAATATATACTAAAAACATTATGCACAATAAGGTATCTTAATATATTTTCATAAGTAGTTCATAGATGATATTAATTGTCAATCCAAAATAATGATATTTCATTGCATTTAAAAAAAAAAATCGTTCCTTCATGCAATGTTTGATTTAATTAAATTCCATCTACTTACTAATTTATCCATAGATTAGATCAACAACGTAGAAAGGGACTAGATTTCTCGGAAATTTCTCTTTTTGACAACATAAAACATAAATTTTTATGGAAATAATATCTAACAATAAAAAAAAGAAACATAGTGGCTTCAATATAAAAAGAACGCAATGGAATCCGATCATCTCGATGTTTTCTAGTAATAGTTGTCGAGTGTACAAAGGAACAATTCCAATCTTTCTTTCTTTCTTAACTAGCTTCGAGTTTGCTCATCGCAACTCTAAGTTAATGCGATAGAGCTCCTTCCAAGTATCTAAGATTAATTCATAAGATGCCACTGGAATCTAGGTTTTTTTCTTTCCTAATTAAGGTTCGGCTGTATAGGGGTTTTCTTATGTAACCAAGCAATTGATGCCGACTAGTTTGGCAATTATCACCGTATTAGAGGAAGACAGCAATCCGTATTCCTTAATACATTTATTATTATTTTCTTTTTTTACAATTTTCTCACACTGAAAGTCAATTCTCTTTTACTGGTATTAATAAATAAATTAGCTTTCGCAATAAGTAATACAATTGGTCCTAATTGAGTGAGTTCATTATTATATTTTAAACTAGACATTAACTCGCACATCAAATGGGACTGGAGATATTTGTATAAATTAAAAAGGGAAAATGCTACCTAATCAAAAGATTATAATCTTGTATTAATGACAATTAACTTTTTTATTATGACAAAAAGAAACAGAAATGCAATTCTTGACTTGAAAAGTTAACAATTCTATTAATGGACAAATGTGTCCAGACAAGTGCGTAATTTAATAACTCTATTTTATTTTATTTTTGGGTAAAGTTAATAACTCTATTTTATCTCTCATGTATTCCAATATCAAAATATGAATTTATCTATCTTATAAACTACTTTATAAAGAGAATCCAAATTAACTGTTTTTTTCCACAGACACCTGAATTTTTGTTGACCGTTCAAGCACTAAATAAGAAAAAGAAAATAGAAGGTCGGGTCAATGCATGCAACCCAACTCGTAACTTTAGCCCAACCCATTTGCCCAACAATTTGGTTCTTTCAAAATTTCAATCGGAGAGCGGGCTCATTAGACCCACGAATTTGAGTCCACGTTGTCAGTTGAGGCCCATAGGAATACAGGCAAGGCCCAACAGAATGAAAGAACAAAAAAAACCCAATTAAATAGAAAAGGAGGAATGGCCCCATCTCTCGGTTAGCTCGTTTCCCTTCTTGCTCTCTCCGGCGATTGAAGGGAGGGCAGCGTGCATGAGGAGAGAGGCTCAATTTCTAAAGGCTTTTTTGATAACCGGCTAGTTCTGGATTATTTCTGTTCTTTTATTTTCTGAAAACATAAAAAGAATGGAAAATTTCAAATAAGAGCCCGAAATATTTTATTTTCTCAAAATGGGCCTAGACTGTATTTTGTATCAAATAAAAGTCCGAAATAACCATGATCGTTTCAAATAATGACTTAAAGTGGCCAGCAGAGCTTGTCGATTGGCTAAGTATTCCAATTGATCAAGGGGCATTTTTGTCTGAATATAATTTTAATGTTAATCTATTTGTATTCTTTTCTTTTCTTTTCTCTTTCTAGTTTTTCTTTTTCTTTCCGGCAAGGGCCGACGGCCTTGGGCAGGGGTCAACTGAGGCCTACAAGTCCTTGTTGGTTGCAAGCGAGGCCACCCTCACCAAATTTGGCCAAAGCAGTCACACCCAAGGCAATGGTCACCTCGCCCAAGCAAGGCTGTCCCTCGTAATTGGCTAATGAGGGTGGCCCTCACCAGATTGGGCGAGGCAACCCTCACCAAGACCTCTCTGGAAATTGCCAGCGGCCGATCAACCACCGGCAAAGAAGGAAGACAAATCCAAAAAAAGAATAAAAAAAAAAGGAATTTTTTTTTAAAATGGTAAATGACGAAAATGCCCTTACCAGTCATAAAGTCAGGTCTTTATGTGAAATAGATATAGCCACCTTGAATCCCTATTTGAAATAAGATCCATTTTATATCATTATTTAAGATAATGATGATACTTTAGGCTCTTATTTAAAATAAGATCCGAACATTTTTGAGAAAATGAAGGTACTTAAGACCTCTATTTGGAATTTTTCCTAAAAAGAATAGAAATCTTTTTAACAGCCTCAACTAATTTTTCTATACACAAGCATATTTGTTTCTGGAAATTTATTTAAAATAGAATCAAAAAGTAAAAAAAAAAAAAAAAAATCCTTCATTGTTCTCAAGAACTATTCTAGAACCAAGCCATTTTTTTTTCTCTTTTATTTTCTTCTTCTTCTTCCTCATCTAGCAGGTTGCCGAGCTTAACAATGGCCGACAACCAACCAAATATGAGGTCTAGCAACCTCGTTGTGGTTAGGCAAGGCTTAACCTTGTTGGGGGCTATTGAGGCTCCCCCGAAACCGACAAGGTCAAGGTCGCTCACTCTTATTTGGCCGATCACCGGTCATGCCCAAGGCTTGGCAACCGGTTAGAGAAGGAACAAGAAGAGAAGGAAAAAAAAAAAGAAATATGGGAAAAATATCATAAAATTATTAAAATATTAAAAGAAATGCTATGTCATGAAAAAAAAAATGACGGTCTTACAAAACACATTGATGTTCTTTTGTTTTTTTTTCTTATTTCAATAATATAAATTTTACGCATTTACCAAATGCATTTAAATGCTTAGATATTCGTCCAAAGAACAAAATAAGAAAAAACCATTTCATAACAAATATTAATTCCAATAACATAATAGTTACCAAATGCACCCTAAAAAGCTGAGTCACATGAATTCGCAACAATCAAATAAAGGTTATAAAGAAAAAAGTTGGCAATATGAAATAAGATTAACATTATGAAAAACTCCAAACCGATATTACCCGTGACAAATTTATCTCATACTAACAAATATATTTGTAATAAATTTACCATCAATAAATTTCCTTTAAATTGGATTAATATCATGAAAAACCACAAATTGATATATTTATGACAAACGGAGAGTAAATTCCTAAACTAGTATATCCGTCAACTATCACATATTATCTAATTTAGCAATTTGCTAGAAAATTTAACAAAAACTATCAAATGGTAAACTTATCACAAGTATACCAATTTGGGTAAAGTAAATTTGTTATAGCTGTACCAAATTTAGATTTTCTATGGTATTAACCCTATTAAGTAAGAGTAAAGTAATTGTATAAAAGTTGGTTAAGTACTCAAACTAAGTTAGAGTTTGTACCTCTAAATGGTTGTTACGTTAGTAAGACAAAAAAACGTTTGAAATTTGAAAACAATAAAAGTACTATTTTTTTTGTCAAGACAATCAAATAAATATTGGCACGTTAATCAAATATAAACGGAAATCAATCAAAAGAGTCTGTAAATCACTCAAATTAGGGTTAAGTTTGTAAGTTACTAAAATTATGGTTTATAATTTGATGTAAGAGTTCGTAACCTTAAAACAAAATAGGCTACGAAATTAAAAGTTAATAATTTGAAAACAATCAGAAAAAAATTGGATAAGTTACTCTACTGGGGATGTTTGGTAAGTCTTTCAAAGTACAAGTGGAAATTTGATATGAGAGTGGTGATATAACTCTAAAACTACAAACTATGTCAGTAAGTTTTGGTAAAATATTATAAACCTGTGTTATTCACTGAGGTCTACATTATTAGCTACTTTGTAAGACAGACACATTGCAACTTCATGAAACAATGTTAAAGCTGAGCTAAAAGTTTCCATTTAAACAAACAGAAAGGGAATTTTTATTTCAAATTTTTCGCTGGTCGTTGCATTCAATCACATCTCCTGTAAATGTTAAGCTAAAATACAAAACCGAGAAAGAGAAGTCGCCGATGGTGATGAAATGATCAGGATAAAGGCACACGTTTAGACGGACATCCTTGGGAAGGACATCTAAGAACGACCTCCGTGCTTGGACAACACTTTGGGTGCGACAGAAGAATCCGGGCCACTTCAACTGCTTGGGATGATTCGGAATTGGTACTATTGATCAATATTTTGTCCAGACAGTAGTGCATTCTGGAGGAGAAACTTGAGAAGGGAAAGAACAGATTCCCATAACAGCAAATTGGCACCGCGATCAACAATCTCAACCTGCTTGAGATGGATCAAACACTGGTGGATCCTCCACTTTGCAGAATTCCAAAATTCTTCTCCAGCAGAGTTGTGACGGCCTACACCCTCCGCATTGAACTTAACCTGCAGATATAGAACATCATGACTAAGGAGGGATACATATTCAGAACTAGATGAGACCAATATCGAGGTTTGCAGTATAAAATAGCATTTACTACAACAAGAGATATATAAATCTATTGAGAATCCAAAATGTCAATTAAAAGGTCAGAGGTACAAAAATGATTTTCAATAACGAGAAGAAAAGAAATGACAGGTTGTATGCGGGCTAAGGCTAAAAATCACAATCTAAATATGTTCAAACAAAGCTGGTGTTAAATTAAACCAAATGAACTGAAAGGGTTCTAGCAGTTAAGTACCGCAGAATTGAGTGTGTGAATCGTTTGTAAGAATAACTTCTCCAAGTGCCGCGTGCTTTCGAGTATTTTCACTATAGCTGGAACTCCCTCGTGGTCTGCTGTGCCGAGTAATATCAGATGCTGACATTGTAAGGATGGAAGAAACACTTCTCTCACCTCCATCAACGACAGCACCTAAGCACATCGTTGTGGTAGAAGAAGCAGAAACTGATCATCTTTACTTTCTTCAAGCACTAAAGAAGATCAAACATAAGACATGCTTGAAATTCCAACGACCTCTCACAATAGCAGACAAACCAAAGGAATGAGCAAACAAGGACATCATATTTTAGCCTTAACCAAGTGAATGTAATGCTGGACCCATAAATGCGATAACAGGTTACGATGTGTAAAGTTTTACTACGACAAGGAAAAAAGGCCTCATTCACAGAAAATTCCATTGAAGTTTAATAGGATAACAATGTTTGTTTGAAATAACAATTTATGAGCACAGTATCATCAAGCACCGATAGGCAATACAAAAGGAAGAATGTGTAATGTATGCCCACAACTTCAACCAGAAATAACAGGGCTAAAAAAATCAGCTCGCACCTGAAGGCACCAGCTCCCCATCACTAATTTCGTCACATGATGCAGCCTCTTGAGAAGCCCCATGACAAGATCCCCATGAGCCTTAACCTTGTCGAGTGCGAAACTTTCCATTTCGAAATTTAACTCAGCCTCAATCAAGGAAGATACTTCATCTAGACTGAAGTCTCCCCCCTGAGAATTGCCCAATAGGCGCAATTTGAGAAGATGAGGAGCCCAAATTTTCAACATCAAACCTTGATCAGGACGAAACTCATGAGAATCAATCACCAACTCTCTAAAGCTTTTTGATTCAACCATTATGTGCTTGACGCCCCGGCAACTTTTCAACTCAAGGAACTCTAGAACAGGGCTGCCACTAAAAACTCTCACCATTCCCTCATCGTTTAACTCCGCATATTCAATGCGCAATATCTTCAGCGAACACCAATTCACAGCACTTAACACCGAAAAACAGCATTGGGACACGCACAAACTCACTAGCGTGGTGCAGAGGAACAAGATTTGCGGCAATGCATAAATGTTGTAACGCCAATAATGTGGGGTTATCGATACCTCTTCGACGTCATGCTTGATAGCAAACTCGAGCCACGTATCAAGACTCGACTGCATGAAGGCATGACAAGGAGCATCAAAGAGGAATCTTTTCACCTGAACTGCAGTGCAGCGTAACAGCACTGAGTCGACAAAAGCAATGAAGCTCTTCAGATTCGAGCTACTGCCAGGGGGCAGAGAGAAACTCATGTACTGATTAGAGGTCCAAGTGGAACGCCATTGCTTGGACAAGACGCTAGTTTTGACGGCATCTTTTGTAGTCAAGAAGGAGAAAATATGAACGATTATGTCATTGGGCAATTTGCTGATGTAATCCACTGGATTCTGGGTTTCATTTTGATTGGAAGGAGGTAATCGTGCACGTTTCTGATGGCGAAGTCCATTGTTGATACTGGCCATGGATAGAGGAGTCTTCAAGATTTTGCCTTTGCCTGCTGATAATGATGAAGAGTAAGGTTGGCAAGAAATGTGAGGAGATGACTATATAAACTCTGATCAGCACAAAAGGAAATTAACTAAACCCCAAAATGTCTTCTGGCATTTCTTCAAGAAAAAAAAATTGAAGAGCAAACAGAGAGAGCTTGTGAAGGATAGAGATCTAAAACCCTAGAGAAAAGCTTGAGGCTACTTAGGCTCTTCATGGGAACATTTCTATTCCTCTGTTTTTTTGTTCTTTTGCTTTCTAAAATAGAAAAAGAACAAAAATCAATTTGGTAACGTCAGTTAATTTTTTTTTTATTTTTTATTTTTGGTAAAAGGTAAGAAATAACGTCAGTTAATTTTTCTAAGTGGTCAGGGAATAGATTTGTAACAGAAGTAGAAAAAAGTAGCTTCTTATTTTTAGAAACAATTTCTAGAAATAAGTTATTTTCTTTCTTTGCTTTTTGTTCTTTTCTTCTTCCTCACCACCCGCCAGCGGCTGGTGGAGAAAGAAGAAGAGAGGGAAAAAAAATATATCAAAAAAATATCAAAAAAATATCACAAAAATATCAAAAAATATTAAAAATTAAAATATATTTTACATCACAAAAAAAACTTGTACGTTCTACTAAACGCATTCATGTTCTTTTTCTATTCTAATAATAGAAATTTTTCAGTTACCAAATGCATTGTTTCACTCAGAAACTATTCCGGAGAGTAGAAATAAAAAAAATAAAAAAAAACTATTTCTGAAAAAAATTGTTCTCAGAAACAGAAATGTTACCAAACACATCATTAGGGAATGGAGACGGTTGAAGAGAGTCAAAAATTTAAAGAGCAAGAGAGTGACAAAGTCCACTAAAGTGTAATAATTTGCAGAGAAAATTGCCCAAGAGGAAGAGGCAAGAGAGAAAACAAGGAAGAGAGAGAGAGAGAGATTTGATTTGGAGTGGAGGCAGACTTATTTGATTAATGGGCTGGCCTGACCAGGCGGAAGCAAAGGAAAAATTATTCTGAGTATTCCAAACCAACTACTGTTGACCTGCTTGAGGCTGATCCACAGCTAAGGCATTAGGAATTGGTTGGCTTTGGCTTTGAATTTGTGGATGGATAACTCGAGATAACATACAAAATCTACATGTTAGTGAATCAAAAAAACTTATCAATACATGCATAGCAGCATTAACTGCAAATAGCACAAGAAGATGAAAGGAATGAGGGATAGATGCACACCGAGGACAACCTTTAGCGCCCTATGTAATTACTCCAACTTGAAACTTTCTGAGCAAGCGATTCTAGATGGATAATGGATATGCAAAAAACGACAAAAAATTACTCTCTTTTTCTTGTCAGCAAGTACTAAATAAAAATCTTTGTGAAGTGCATGTACTTGAATTAATCTTGAAATATTAAAGAAAACAAAAACATAAAGAGAAAAGTGAATCATCTTTGGCAAGCATGCATCCTCCAAGGCCATCAGAGAGAGTCACTTCTAAAAAAGAAAATTTGAGACAAAGAAGTGGGAGGAAGTTACAAAAGATGCAAACATATGGCCCTTTCTAGTTAAAATGAAGCTTGCTACCACGCTTTGAAAAACTTGAACTTCACAAATGCATATCTGATTCTTTGAAGAAAAAAAAAAAAAAAAACAAAGATCTACCCATTTTTAAATCAATAGGTTTCAAATGAAACAAAGAAATTCAAATGTGCCACTGCCCATGGTATAAATGTGCATTTGAGGTTACAAATAAGGAAGATTGGAAAAAGAAATTAACTTCAGGGTAGAAAATCGAAATCCCCCCAACCGGTTGTAGTGGGTATACAAATGTGTACTATATAAAGCCCCAAAAAAGGACAATTCCAGGGCCAATTCCTATTTTTGTCATGCTAATGTGCTTGAACTCCTAAAACTTTCTATTCATGCATTTAAGTCAAAACAAATTTTGAACAGTCAATGCACTTGAGTCATTTCGTTCACTCGTCAATTTTTAGGGGACGGAAGATGCCACATGACTTCTTTTATTATCTTTTAATCCAACGTGGCTGTTAATAAAAAAAAAATGCCACGTAGATTTTTTTTTTTTTTTTTTCGGTAAAATGCCACGTAGATTTTCCGTCAACTAAAACCTAAAAGAGCTAACTAATGAGCAAAAGTGGACGACTGTCAAAAATTTTAGGACTCCTGCTGTAGTCCCCCAAAAACAATATACCAAAAAAGGAAAATAGTAGAAGTACATAAATGAAAATACGTGTAAGAAGAATTATACATATCTGTAAATATATAAAGGGATAACAAAACGGAAATTTTAACTCCTACATCAATGGTATCAAGTAACAGGGACTCAAGTTGTACCCGAGTCCTCACAGCTATTCCCAGCAGTGTTAGATGGCAGCGCATAAGGTCTGGTATTCTGAGCCTTTGTCTCCATTGTCAACATCTTCAAAGATATCTTCCTTAAATAATCGGACTAAAAGGGAAAGGAAGCAGAAATCATTAAATTACTTCATAACAGACCAAACAAATTAAATAATCAAATTAGAAAGAAAATGAAGCAGATATCAATTTAAAACTGCAACTTAAAACTTAAGTACAATATCACAGCACTGAGCAAACCTGATCTCACTGGTGCAAAGCTATATTTTAATATTTAAACAGTTCCAGTTACCATATAAATGCACAAATCATAGAAATTCTTGACAGATTATAAGAATAAAAAAAAGCTTCTAAAAGATTTTTAAGCAAAAGCGTATCCAGTTTGTTTATGCATCCTCTATCCACATAGAAACTTCACACAAAATAAGCAAGCACTAGCTCCAAGAGCCACTTCATAAAAAGCAATTAAAGACAAGAGCAAAGAGAATGAGATGCACGTAGTGGACATGGACATCAAATAATACCTGGCTTGTTGCAGCAGTGTAAAAATTTCCCTCAATCCTCAAGGCAATTTTATTGAGTTCTTGAAAACCTTCTCGATTAGAAACAGGATGATGTCTCAGCAAAGTCTCCAATCTGCGTTACCAAAAAGAGACTTGCACTTCAGCTGAAATTATTTCTGGCCAATAATTTTTTTTCTCAAAGATAAATAAGATTTCATCAAGAAGTACCGAGGGGGTACTTCCCCTACAAAAAGGCTTATAATAGAAGCCAAACAACATACAACATAATGCACAAAAGACTTTGTAGCATTTCCAACAAACTAGATGTATGAAATTGAACTTTCCTGCTATACCAAAAGTGAAGAAATGAGCCAAAAGACAAGAGGAATCATCTTAGCAATCTGTTTCTTTCCGACACACAAACTGAAAGTCCCTCTCCAAGCCCAAAGTTAATGTCACACTGTGCCTAAGGTCAATCAATTTACTCCTAAAATTGCAAAAACTGTAGCCCTAATCTTTCTGGTCCAGCTCCAATGTAAAAGTGAGCGGTTCATGTCCTCTCTTCTAGAGATTATCTGAAGTAAGAATACATCCCCAAGCAGCTTGCCAAGCAAAAAATGAAAGCTTCAAAGGAACCATGACTTTCCAAATACATTTCCATGGGACGAGTGTGCTCTGTTGTAATTGCAAGAGAGATCGGAATAGTAGGATTTGACAGAAAAAGTTCCAGAGGTACAACAATTCCACCGTAGCCTATCGTCCTCACATCTAACATTGCTCGATACAACCACTCAAAAAAATTTGAGAAGCTTCAGGCTTCTAATCTTGAGCCCTACGTAAGATATTACTTTACCACATTGTTTCTCCGTTGTCAGTCTTTCAACAATAGGCCACCCTAACTATCTAGTTTCTTGCTAGTGCACATGCATCCAGGAAGAAGTCTTTGAAAGCAGTGTCTCCATACCGGATGTCATCACGCAACATAGTATGCCTACCATTTCCCACTCTAATAGAAAGTCTGTATTTGAAAGCATCCCATCCTTACCTAATGTGCTTCTGAAGCCCGACCCCATGTGCTCCTCGACTAGGCTTTGTTATCCACTCTGAATCTTCCAAACCAAATTTTGCAACTAGTGCCATCCGCCAAGGGCTAGTTTTCTCCCCATTAAATCTCCAAAATCATTGTCAAAGCAAAGCTTTACATACAAGAACCAATGACTTTACCCCAAACTCCCCCATTAGAAATTGCTTGTGTTACAATACTCCTATCAACTAAACGAAATCCCGGATTATCATCCCGAAATCCCAGATTATCATCCCAGTGTCCCTGAAGAAACTTTTTTTGCATGCTCTTGAGTCTTTTTGCCACTGAAATAGGGATTGGAAACAAAGAAATAAAGTAAACCAGAAGATTAAAAAGTGCAAGCTTCATCTACATAAGTCTACATCCCATGGACATATAAGCCATCTTCCACCTACTTAAACTCTTCTCAAATCTTTGTATCATCAGATTACACGCAGCTTTGGCTTTGTAAGTGCATCCCAGCTGCAACCACTACTCCCAGACATTTCTTGCAAATTTACATTCTCGCCCACAGGAATTATTTCTTTCTTTTCCCAAATTCACTTTCAGTCCTGAGACAGCCTCAAAACATAACAGTATGCCTCTAAGTGTAAAATTTGTTTGATGTCATCCTCCAAGAAAAATATGACATCATCCGCAAATGAAAAAAGAGATATGGAATCTTCATTACAAGCATTGTCAATTGTGAAACCACCAATCTAACCTTCGTCAGTAGCTTTAATCAGCATCTTGCTCAGCACTTTCGAAACCAAACACAAACAACAAAAGTGACAGAGGACTGCCTTAAATCTGTAGAATACTTGAAGAGACCTCTTGGACTGCCATTCGCCATAACCAAGAAAATCAGTGAAGAAATGCATTTCGAAATCCATCTCCACCGTTGTTCACCAACACAAACAACAAAAGAAGAAATACATTCTTCTTTACACATACATTACTCCCATGATCCCTGATCATAGGCCTCCTCCATGTCCAATTTGCAAAGCACTCCTGCTTTTCTTTCCTCAAGACCATTGGCAGTAAGAATAGCATCCAATATTTGACGAGCTTCCACAAAACGATCTTGAAAAGATCCCACCAGGTGAGCTAGAACCTTTTCAAATGACCAGCAAGAACTATGGCAAAAATCTTATAGATGCTACCGACCAAGCTTATAGGCTGAAAATCCTTAACATTTGGCGCACCAGGCTCCTTAGGAATGAGAATTAAGAATGTACAATTAAGATTATCTACAAACTTGCCCCCTACTCTGGAACTCCTTTAGAAGGTCATTGCTAACAATCTCCAATTCTCGTGAAAATTTTAAACGTAAATTTATCAGGACCTAGTGCCTTATCTCCATTACACTCCACGATTGCCCTTCTAATCTCTTCCCCCTGGAAAGGCATTTGCAGCATCTCAACCATATTGGGATCAAGAGAAGCCTCCATTTCCGGTCTCTCAAAACATCTCTCCCTGAATGAATCAGCATAGAATTCTAGATAACCACACACTATGGCGTTTACATTTCAACAGCCATCCCAAAAACTTCCAACTTACTGAGGAAGTTATATCTTCAATGAGCATTGGCCATCTTTCAAAGGACTTTGTGTTTCTCTCATCATCATCAAGCTAAATCTCCCAAGAGATATGTCTCCAGGAGGTCTCTTCCATTTGAATCAACAACGCAAGAGCTCTTTAAATTCCATTCTCCTAAAATGCTCTTCCTCTATTAAAGTCATTTGGATCTCCTTATCCTTAAGCTCTTCAACTTCTTGAATTGTCTCTTTCATATTGTTTCCCATATTTCCAACCTTCTCATGACTTCATGTTTCAGAATATATCTTAGCCCCATGAGCTTTGAAGCAAAAGTGAAGCTGTCCTACACCCTGAAAGAACTATTCTTCCAGTAACTGATAACTACCTACTTGAAATCTTCTAGTTTGAGCCAAACACTCTCAAACTGGAAAGGAGTGGGGGCCCATTCAATAACTCTATTCTCTAACACAATTATATGGTGGTCTGAGGTCACTTGAGGTAACTTTTGACTTGAGTTTGGGTGATATCCTCCCGTGTTGTTGAAACTGAGAACCCATCAAAGCGTGAAAAGGATAGCCTCTCCCAGTCCCTGGACCAAGTATACTCCCAACCTACCAACAACAAGCCAATCAGGCAAAAGGTGTCTAAGATCTGCCAAAATTCCCTCATGCAAGCTATTTCAGTACCAATCCCATCCGGTTCATGTGGAAACAATACCACGTTGAACTCTCCCCGCACTCCCCATTTACTTTTAATATCAGAGAGCTAATCCCCGAAAGAACCCCTAGTGCTACCCACTCCAGGACCATACACCCCAGTAAACACCCACTCTTCCCCACTTCTGCACCACAAAACAGGCATGAGACACTAAATTGGCCCACTAAGCAATCTACTAAGTTGCCTGATTTCTCATTCTACATCACTACAATGCCACCACATGTTTGGAAGGTTGGTACTTCTTCCAACTACGACATCTAATTCCCCATATGCCTGTTTTACCAGGTTCTACAAGTGCATGGTAATCCATCCACCATTTCAAGTCCTCAATATAGAGGTATATCGACAATCTCCTCCATCTGGCATACTCCGTCACTCTTAACAAGTCCTCCTTTTCCACCTCTAACACAAGCTCAAAAGATTTTCGTTCCATAAAAAGCCCTTTTACCTTGTAGGTCTCTCACAACAAAACCAGCTTCAACAATCGCACGCAGCAAAGAAGATGAGAGGAAAAGTCTTCAACATCTCAGAGAAAGCAAACAACAATATAAAAGAAGAGGAAAAGAGCCTACATAGCCAATGGGTGCCGTCATCAATGGCTCGCCGGAGTTCAGGGTGGTCAATGGAGGTTAGGGAGGTCGCCAGATATAGAAAACAGAGAGGTCAAGGGCTGGAAGAGGGCCAGGAGTTGAGAGTGGGTACAAAAAGGATGAAAGTTCAGAAGAAATGTTTTGCCAGAGATGGTCACAAAATCCAGTGTATAACAGATGCGAAATTAAGTAATCCTAAAATAGCCATAAAATCCAATGGGTAATAGATAAAAGAATCCGGCACAAGTTGCATATTGTTCAACAAATTACAAATAGATTTCTCCCAGACGAGAAAGCAAACTGAGAAATGATTCAGAACAACACATACAAGAATTCACAAACCTATTTAATTTTGGCAATACCTAACCCACATGCATCGACAGCATCTCCTCCTATTACAAGTGGTATGGGTGGGAGTTCAAGCAATGCACCTCAAGGTAGGTGAAGATTAAGTTTTCTGTGGAAAACTTTTGGACCTTCAACCCCTACAACGACTATAGCGATGCTATTGAATTGGAAAGGGGAAAAACAAATTCAAGATTAATAGAGAATAACACAACTAACAAGCAATAAGATGCTTAAAAATCCTTAGGCTCTGGATAAGTAGATTTCTGTCACAAACATAATAGGCAATCATCCAGTAACTGTTCTCCTGCCAGAAAGGCAGATGCCCTTACCTCTGCGACTATGATAATCTACATACTATGGTAAACCCTCCTGCTTGTGTACAAAAATAGGAGATAATCCATTTCAATCAAGAAAGAAATACAACCATCTTCTTATCTTATATAATCAGCAATGTAACAAGAGCTACCGGCCTGCATACCCGCTAAATCCCATATTGAGACTTAACTAAACTATCCTAAGAGAAAAAAATTACAGCGAAAGCTACCTCAGAATTCATGTTGCGCCTCAACTAATAACATGACCATATTGTAAAACCATTACTTTAACATACTAAACCCTCGGCAATCGTCCCTAAGCAATGATCCATCATAAATTCCACATTTTCCCTACGATAACGATGAAACCCAAGCAAAGGAAAGAGCACTCACATCTTGTTGAGAATCCTCTGCCGTGCCTGGGGCGGCAGTTGAGCCCTCCAATCGTCCATGTCAAGCACAGCTCCAGCGCCATCCATCGTATCGACTCCTCAGAAACCTCAACAACCCACTGCCGCACGGGACTTAACACAAGCAATAAGCACCGATCAGCACACGCCCACCCGCCCCGCCCCCTCAATACAACCAACGCCGACTTCAAGAACCCAAGCCCACAGATCCTCCCACGTCCCCACGAGCCCTCGAAAACCCAGAAGAGACGGTCGATGATTCGACCGAATAGCGATGGGAAGAGAGAGAGAGAGAGGCGAGCTGAGAAGATTGGGCAAGACAAACCACCTGTTCAACGTTAGAAGCTAGCAAGGTGGTCGATGACTGGATACAAAAAGCAGAGCAAAGCAGAGGAAGAAAGAGAAGCAGGCTTCCCGTCGTCGATGCTTTGTCGCGCTGTTCGCGCTATCGGGTAGGGTGACGAGATGGATCGGTCACGAACTGGGCCCGATTCTATCTTAATAAAATAAAGATAAAATTAATTATAAAGGTTAATACTATTATAAACTTTAAACTAATACACTGTGACAAATTTACTTTTAATTAATTTTTATTAAATTTTATCATTAAATTGCTGAATTCGATGATACGTAATAATTGATAGGTATATTGGTTTGAAATTTTTAATTTATATTCGTCACATATATATAAATTTGTGATTTTTCGTGATATTAATTCAATTTAATAAAAATTAATTGAGGGTAACTATGTTATAAATGTATCAATTTAGGATTTTTGATAATTAAAATTTAATTTGAGACAAATTTATCACTTATGTATCAATTTTAGATTTTTATGGTATTAACCTTTAATTTTAATGTCGCGACCACTACCAAGTCAAATCTGTGGAACCGAAGAGTGGGAGACAGACAAAGAGTCAGGTCTAGAAGAATGTAGAAGTTCTTATGAAGAATGAAGAGAGCCTTGTTTATAAGGTGAGTTGGATTCATAATATACCCATTTAAATTGATTCATTTTATAGACAAAAAAAAAAAAAATTGATTTGTTTTGGGCTTTTCATTTTAAAACCCATTATGCTAGGCCGGCTAAAAATGAGGTGGCCCATGAATCATTTCAATAAATTTGGGTTAAATGACGACTTTATAAGGCAAATTTTGCCTCAAATCAAAATGATTTCTCTTTTTTATTTTACTACACGGAGATCTTTCAAATTTCTATTCAATTTGAAAATATGCATCGAGCCAACAAGAGCGTAAAAATGCAAAGCATATATTCCAAAGGTTGAACTAGATTGAGCAATATGTAATGGGTTCACGGGAAAATTGTCCAAAAAGTTATAAACGATTATACTTTTGTCAATTTAGTTATAAACATTTTAACTTTGTCAATTTAGTCCTAAACATTTTCACTTCTTAATGATTTAGTCTATACGGCCAATTTTGGCCGAAAAATGTTGATGTGGCACTAGTAGTGCCAAGTGGGATTGTTAGCGTTGACATTGACATTTTTAATAATATTTTAATATTTTTTTTTTAAATTATTATTATTATTTCCGTTTTTTTCTTTTCTTGGCCAAGCCAAAAAAGAAAAGGAAAAAAACATAAAAAATAATAATAATTCAAAAAATATTAAAATATTATTAAAAATTGTTCACGTCGTATTTTCAGTCAAAATTGGCAGCCGAATTGGCAAGAAGTGAAAAGGTTTATGACTGATTGTCAAAGTTAAAGGTTTATGACTGAATTGACAAAAATTCAATAGATTTAGAACTTTTTGGACAATTTTCCCTAGGTCCAAACACTTCTAACTCTGTTTATATTATATAATAACATATGCAATTATCTCTATATAATAAAAATGAATGCAAAGGAGGATTTAATATCAAAATTTTACCATTAAATGCCATAAAATATCCTTTGGTGCATTACAATCTTGTAATATTGATTAAGAGGCGAAATCCTCTCCTTTTATATATAATTAAGGCCAGTGCCGAGAGAATTCTCGCTTTTGTGATCGTCATGTGACACAACTTTTTTCATCTACATTTGCCACATGGCAAAACACATGACATTATTTTGCCATGTGGCCCGAATTTGACTAGTAAGCTTTTTAGCTTATTTATTTATCATCTCTTAACTTTTATGTTTAATTTAAATGTCAGAACGTGGATAAAGCAACAGTTACAGAAAATTTGTTTTTTCTTGAATTTAAAATTGGAAAAATGGATAAATTAGAGAAAGTGTCTTCAAATATAAATGAAATATTTTTTTATTTCAACAAATTCTCTTTAACCAATAAAAAAAAAGATAGAATAAAACAAAAATAAAAAAATATATTCTCTGCTAAATTAGTTTGCATCTTAAAACTCTCTTTCTCCCCAAAAAAATCTATGAATTCCTTTGTCATTTTCAGCATGCATAAGAGTGTGCTCTTTCTGGTTTTCTCCGCATAGTATAAAGCAAATCAAAGGCCGTTTCCAAACAAAAGTAAATTCCATGAAAACCCATGTAGGTTGTAAAGATAAATCACAATCACTCAATACCGAATGATGTCCAAATCGCCATCCAAATGTAAAATACGATTAAAACAAGATAATTTCTTCAATTTTTAATATTTTTAAATTAGAATATGAATCTTTCTAATCATAGAATAATTTAAGATTATTTTTGTAAACTGACAAAATTATTTTATAATTATGTTTCTATTAGACACACTTCATTTGTTTTTACATTCTTTTAATGCGCAAAATGTGTGCTCTTTCTCTCATCAAACGCAATTAACATCAAAGCTTTGAAAATATAGCCAGTGAGATGAAGTCTTATTAGCCAGGCTTCGAGGAAATACTCATTGCTAGGGCAAGCAGAAATTAATACCGCAGACAAACTCCTTCGTACAATAATCCTATAGCTATCCCCTAAATAAAATGATCAAATTTGCAAAAGATTGAGATGATCATGTACATCTATCTCTTCCCGAGAAGTTATAGGTTCATAGATACCACAAGGTGGGACTCATTTTTTTGTTTATACATATAAAAGTTGATAAGTTATCACAAGAGTCGGAATCATATACTTCATTTTTCCTTTTTCTCTTTGTCAGAACATCATAATAAATATTGATAGGTTACTCAAATAAGAATTGACCAACAAAAAAAAAATAAAAAATTGACAACCTAAATCTAGTAATAAATAATTGAGAAAATCCTCTTAAACCGCTAAAATTAAGGTTGGCAATTTGATATAAGAGTTGTTAAATTCAAAACATTAGTAAGTTATGCAAATAGATAAGTTACTTATTATGAAATAATTTTGAAACAATCAAATGTGCTCTTATTTATTATAAAGATAATCGTAAGTCGCACAAATGAAAAAACTTAGATAAATCAAACGGGTAGAAGTTAATAACCTTAAACTAGTTGGTAACTTATTAGAAAAAAATTGGCAAGTCAGTTAAATTAAGATCGGTAATTCGATAAAAACTTTAGCTTGAAAATGTTAGTATCTATTGGAGATAAAATTTGGTAATTTGGAAACAATGAACTAAAGGTTACGAAGAAAAAAGTTGATGATACAAAGTGAAGGTAAAGCAATCGTATAAAAGTAGGTTAATTATTCAAATTAAGGCCATTAATTTGGTATCAAAGTTAGTAGTTTGATATAAGAGTTTGTACCTCTAAATCGTTGTTAAATTATTTACGCAAATAAATGTTTTAAATTTTAAAACAATATAATAATGCGCTTTTGTCGGCACAACCATGTAAACCAAATAAATATCTATAAGTCACTCAAACATAAATGGAAATCAATCACCAAAAAAAAAGTTTGCATGTCACTCAAATTTGGGTTAAGTTTGTGAGTTACTGAAATTATGGTTTATAATTTTATGTAAGAATTTGTTAATTTAAAACATAATAAGCTACTAAATTAAAAGTTAATAATTTGAAAACAACCACAAAAATATTGATAAGTCAATCCAATACGATTTGGTATCTTCAAATTATTTGGTAACTTGAATGGTGATGGTTGGTAAATCTTTCAAATTAGAATTAGTAGTTCGATACCAGAGTGGAGATATAACTCTAAAACTGCAAATTATGCAAATAAATTTTGATAACTTATTGCAAAAGTTGAAAATTCGGAAATAATCAAATAAAAATTAGTATTTTTTTTTTGGTAGAAAAATGTTAGTAACTTAATCACAACCTTTTACCAACAAACTTGTTCTTTTATGACAGATAAATCCTACAACCATAATCCAACTCTTGTACTTCCATGAATCTTTGAGTGAGATTGTGGCTTCTTCTAGTTCAGTGCACACAGAGAGTATATTTCAAAGGATAATGTGCTTCATAAAACTTTTGGAATGTTGGTACAAGGCAAGAGTGAGGGCTTGTGAACCTGTGCTGTTCATTTAGGTAATCAACCTTACTAGCTGCTTTTCGAGACTGACTTGTTGTAACTTCATGAAATAATATTAAGCTGAGCTAAAAGTTTCTAGTTGAACAAACAGAAAGGGAGTTTTTATTTCAAGTATCTTCGCTTGGCGTGGAATTTTGACTAATGGGGGGTGATGCACATTCCACGAAAGGAATAGCACTGCCTTGCTTTTGATACCAAGTTAGAATTTCTATCAATTTTGACACCAAAATAGATATGGAAAATCATAAGAAATATCCAAAGTATCTATGGGAGATACCTAAATATTTCTAACGCATTCAATCACATGTCCCGTGGATGTTAAGCCAAAACTCAGGGGTTAATGAAAACATCAGTACTTATGCACACGTTTAAACGAACATCCTTGGAACAGATACCTAAGAATGGCCTTCATGCTTGGAGAACACTTTGGGTATGATAGAAGAATCCAGGTCACTTCCAAGCAGCACCCATCTAGGCGATGTTGCTTGAGACCGATAAGGGTGACCCTCACCAGTCACTTGTGCCCGGTTGCCAGCCAATGTCAAAGTCCAATGATTGGCAGAGGAAGAAGGAAAAAGAAAAAGAATATATAAAATAAATATATATATTATATAAAATATATATTTATAAAATTATATTAAAATTAATTAAAAATTCAAAAAATTATTAAAAGATTTGTTCACGTAAATGCAAGCCGTGCTATATCAATACCAATAATTTCTTGTCAAAATTGACCGGATGGACTATATTGACAAATTTTTTAAAAGTTTTATAACTAAATTGGCCAAATTGAAAAGTTTATTACTAAATTGACACAAGTTCTATAGAGTTAGAACATTTTTGGTAATTTTCCCTTCATTATCTTCGAAAGTAAACTAAATAAGGATATTCAGTTCATTGATGACACCACGCAAGCATGCTATGCAATATCAGCTTTATATAGCATGCTTTCTCCCAGTAAGAGGACTGAAAGTTCTACCACCACAAAAAGAAAAGAAGAACGACACGTCAGAACGAATCGGTTAATTTGCGACAGGTACATACAATTACATCTCCTGAAAATGTCAAGCTAAAATTCAGGGGTACAAAAAGGAGAAAAAGAAGTCACCGGTGTTGACGAAATGATCAGGATTTACACAGACGGACATCCTTGGAAAGGATATCTAAGAATGACCTTGGCGCTTGGAGAACACTTTGG
This sequence comes from Eucalyptus grandis, assembly GCF_016545825.1. Taxonomy (NCBI): domain Eukaryota; kingdom Viridiplantae; phylum Streptophyta; class Magnoliopsida; order Myrtales; family Myrtaceae; genus Eucalyptus; species Eucalyptus grandis. Next base: position 49,613,232 of record NC_052616.1, on the reverse strand, counting down.
GTGCGACAGAAGAATCCGGCCCACTTCAAGCTGGGGTGATGGTTCAAATGCTTGGGATGATTTGGAATTGGTACTGTTGATCACTATTTTGTCCAGCCAAAGTGCATTCTGGAGGAGAAACTTGAGGAGAGAAAGAACAGGTTCCCATGCCAGCAGACTGGCACCGCCATCAACAATCTCAACATGCCTGAGATGCATCAAACACTGATAGATCCTCCACTTTACCAAATTCCAAAATTCTTCTCCAGCAAAGACGCGACAGCCTGCCCTCTCCGCCTTCAACCCAATCTGCAGATGTAGAACATCATGACTAATGAGGAGATACACATTTGGAACTAGATGAGACAAATATCGAGCTTTGAGAGTATAATATAGCATTTGCTACACCAAGAGAGATATAAATCTATTGAGAATCCAAAATGTCAATTAAATAGACAGGTACAAAAATTATTTTCAATCACAAGAAGAAAAGAAATGACAGGTTTATATGCAGCCCAAGGCTAAAATTCACAATCTGTATATGTGCAAGCAAATCCGGTGTTAAATTAACCCAGTGAACTGAGAGGGTTCTAGCAGTCGTGTACCGCAGAATTGGGTGTGCAAGTCGTTTGTATGAATAACTTCTCCAAGAGCCGCGTACTTTCAAGTATTTTCGCTATAGCCTCGGGAACTCCCTCATGGCCTGCTGCGCCGAGTAATATCAGATGCCGACATTTTAAGGATGGAAGAAACATATCTCTCGCCCCCATTAGCGACAGCGCCTAAGCACATCATCGTGGTGGAAGAAGCAGAAACTGATCACTTTACTTTCTTTAAGCACTAAAGAAGATTAAACGTAAGACATGCTTGCAATTCCCAAAACCTCTCACAATAGCCAACAGACCAAACGAATGAGCAAACAAGGATATCAGATTTTAGTCTTATCAAAGTCAATATAATGCTGGACCCATAAAGGTGATATCAGCTTAGGTGTGTAAAGTTCTTTTATGAAAAGGAAAAAAGCCTCATCCAGCAAACATCCCGTTGATAAGGTGAAAAAGTTTCTCTGAAATAACAATTTATGAGCATGGTATCATCAAGCACCAATAAACAATCTCACGATTTATCCTAAGCAAATGGCAGAATGTGTAATGCACGTCCGCAACTTGAACCAGGAATAATAGGGCTAAAGAATCGGCTCGCACCTGAAGGCACCAGCTTCCCATCACTAATTTCATGACATGATGCAGTCTCTTGAGAAGCCCCTTGACAAGATCGGCACGAGCCTTAACCTTATCGAGTGCACAAATTTCCATGTTAAAATTTAACTCGGCCTCAATCAAGGAAGATACTTCATCTAGACTAAAGTCTCCCCCTTGAGAATTGCCCAATAGGCGCAATTTGAGAAGATGAGGAGCCCAAATTTTCAACATCAAACCTTGACCAGGACGAAACTCATGAGAATCAATCACCAACTCTCTAAAATTTTTGATTCAACCATTATGTGCTTGACGCCCTGGCAACTTTTCAACTCAAGGAACTCTAGAACAGGGCTGCCACTAAAAACTCTCACCATTCCCTCATCGTTTAACTCCGCATATTCAATGCGCAATATCTTCAGCGAACACCAATTCACGGCACTGAACACCGAAAAACAGCATTGGGACACGCACAAACTCACTAGTGTGGTGCAGAGGAACAAGATTTGCGGCAACGCATAAATGTTGTAATGCCAATAATGTGGGGTTATCGATACCTCTTCAACGTCATGCATGATGGCAAACTGGAGCCACGTATCAAGACTTGACTGCATGAAGGCAAGGTAAGGAGCATCAAAGAGAAATCTTTTCACCTGAATTGCAGTGCAGCGTAACAGCACTGAGTCAACAAAAGCGATGAAGCTCTTGGGATTCCAGCTACTGCCAGGGGGCAGAGAGAAACTCATGTACTGATTAGAGGTCCAAGTGGAACGCCATTGCTTGGACAAGACGCTAGTTTTGACGGCATCTTTTGTAGTCAAGAAGGAGAAAATATGAGCGATTATGTCATTGGGCAATTGGCTGATGTAATCCACTGGATTCTGGTTTTCATTTTGATTGGAAGGAGGTAATCGTGCACGTTTCTGATGGCAAAGCCCATTGTTGATACTGGCCATGGATGGAGGAGTGTTCAAGATTTTGCCTTTGCCTGCTGATGATGATGAAGAGTAAGGTTGGCAAGAAACGTGAGAAGACGACTATATAAACTCTGATCAGCACAAAAGGAAATTAACTAAACCCCAAAATGTCTTCTGGCCTTTCTTCAAGAAAAAAAAAAATTGAAGAGTGAACCAAGAGAGCTTGTGAAGGATAGAGATCTAAAACTCTAGAGAAAAGCTTGAGGCTACTTAGGCTCTACATGGTAACATTTCTATTCCTATGTTTTTTTGTTCTTTTGCTTTATGGAATAGAAAAAGAACAAAAATCCATTTAGTAATGTCATTTAATTTTTCTAAGTGATTAGGGAATAGATTTGGAACAGAAGTAGAAAAAAGTAGCTTCTTCTTCCTAAAAACAATTTCTAAAAATACGTCATTTTCTTTCTTCTTCTTTTTTGTTCTTTTCTTCTTCCTCACCACCCGCCGCCCGCCAGTAAAGAAAGAAGAAAGGGAAAAAAATATATATATCAAAAAATTATTAAAAAGTTAAAAGAAATTTTACGTCGCAAAAAAACTTGTACGTCCTACCAAATACATTCATGTTCTTTTTCTATTCCGATAATAGATTCAGTTACCAAATGCGTTGTTTCACTCAAAAACCATTCCAGAGAGTAGAAATAAAAAAGAACTATTTCTGAAAATAAATTATTTTCAGGAACACTTTACCAAAAAAATTATTTTCAGGAACAGACATTTTTCCAAACGCATCCTTAGAGAATGGAGACGGTTGAAGAGAGTCAAAAATTTAAAGAGCAAGAGAGTGACAAAGTCCACTAAAGTGTAAGAATTTGCAGAGAAAATTGCACAAGAGGAAGAGGCAAGAGAGAAAATAAGGAAGAGAGAGAGAGAGAGAGAGAGAGAGAGAGAGATTTGATTAGGAGTGGAGGCAAGACTTATTTGATTAATGGGCTGGCCAAACCAGGCTGAAGCCAAGGAACAATTATTCTGAGTATTCTGAACCAACTACTGTTGACCTGCTTGAGGCTGATCCACAGCTAAGGCATTAGGAATTGGTTGGCTTTGGCTTTGAATTTGTGGATGCATAACTCGAGATAACATACAAAATCTACATGTTAGTGAATCAAAAAAAAAAAAAAAAGATCAATACATGCATCGCAGCATTAACTGCAAATAGCACAAGAAGATGAAAGGAATGAGGGATAGATGCACACCGAGGACAAACTTTGGAGCACTATGTAATTACTCCAACTTGAAACTTTCTGAGCAAGCGATTCTAGATGGATAATGGATACGCAAAAAAAGATAAAAATCTTACTCTCTTTTTCTTTTCAGCAAGTACTAAATAAAAATCTTCGTGAAGTGCATGTACTTGAATTAATCTTGAAATCTTACAGAAAACAAAAACATAAAGAGAAAAGTGAATCATATTTGGCAAGCATGCATCCTCCAGGGCCATCAGAGAGAATCACTTCTAAAAAAGAAAATTTGAGACAAAGAAGTGGGAGGAAGTTACAAAAGATGCAAACATATGGCCCTTTCAAGTTAAAATGAAGCTTGCTACCACTCTTTGAAAAACTTGAACTTCACAAATGCATATCTGATTCTATGAAAGAAAAAAAAAAACAGAGATCTACCCATTTTTAAATCAATAGGTTTCAAATGAAACAAAGAAATTCAAATGTGCTACTGCCCATGTTATAAATGTGCATTTGAGGTTACAAATAAGGAAGATTGGAAAAAGAAATTGACTTCAGGGTAGAAAATCGAAATCCCCCCAACCGGGTTGCAGTGGGTATACAAACGTGTACTATGTAAAGCCCCAAAAAAGGACAATTCCAGGGTCAATTCCTATTTTTGTTATGCTAATGTGCTTGAACTCCTAAAACTTTCTATTCATGCATTTAAGTCAAAACAAACTTTGAAAAGTCAATCAACTTGAGTCATTTCGTTCACTCGTCAATTTTAAGGGGACAGAAGATGCCACATGACTTCTCTTATTATCTTTTAATCCAACGTGGCCGTTAATTAAAAAAAAATGCCACATAGATTTTGTGTCAACTAAAACCTAAAAGAGCTAACTAATGAGCAAAAGTGGACGACTGTCAAAAATTTTAGGACTTAAGTGCACAAAATGAAATTTTTAAGACTCAAGAGCTCTATCATAAAATAATTTTAGGACTCTTGCTGTACGTCCCCCAAAAACAATATACCCAAAAAAAAAATAGTACAAGTACATAAATGAAAATACGTGTAAGAAGAAATATACATATCTGTAAATATATAAAGGGATAACAAAACAGAAATTCTAACTCCTACATTAATGGTATCAAGTAACAGGGACTTAAGTTGTACCCGAGTCCTCACAGCTATTCCCAGCAGGGTTAGATGGCAGAGCATAAGGTCTGGTACTCTGAGACTTTGTCTCCATTGTCCATATCTTCAAAGATATCTTCCATATATAATCGGACTAAAAGGGAAAGGAAGCAGAAATCATTAAATTACTTCATAACAGACCAAACAAATTAAATAATCAACTTAGAAAGAAAATGAAGCAGATATCAATTTAAAACTGCAACTTAAAACTTAAGTACAATATCACAGCACTGAGCAAACCTGATCTCACTGGTGCAAAGCTAAATTTAAATATTTAAACAGTTCCACTTACTATATAAATGCACAAATCATAGAAATTCTCAACAGATTATAAGAACAAAAGAAAGGTTCTAAAATTTTTTTAAGCAAAAGCGTATCCAGTTTGTTTATGCATCCTCTATCCACATAGAAACTTCACACAAAATAAGCAAGCACTAGCTCCAGAGCCACTTCATAAAAAGCAATTAAAGATAAGAGCAAAGAGAATGAGATGCACGTAGTGGACATGGACATCAAATAATACCTGGCATGTTGCAGCAGCGTAAAAAGTTCCCTCAAACCTCAAGGCAATTTTATTGAGTTCTTGCAAACCTTCTCGATTAGAAACAGGATGATGTCTCAGCAAATACTCCAATCTGCGTACCAAAAGAGACTTGTACTTCAGCTGAAATTATTTCTGGCCAATAATTTTTTTTCTCAAAGATAAATAAGATTTCATCAAGAAGTACCGAGGGGGTACTTCCCCTACAAAACGGCTTATAATAGAAGCCAAACCACATACAAAATAACACATAAAAGACTTTGTAGCATTTCCAACAAACTAGATGTATGAAATTGAATTTTCCTGCTATACCAAAAGTGAAGAAATGAGCCAAAAGACAAGGAGAGGAATCATCTTAGTAATCTGTTTCTTTCCGACACATGAACTGAAAGTCCCTCTCCAAGCCCAAAGTTCACATCACACTGTGCCTAAGGTCAATCAATTTACTCCTAAAATTGCAAAAACTGTAGCCCTTATCTTTCTGGTCCAGCTCCAATGTAAAAGTAAGTGGTTCATGTTCTCTTCTTCAGTCTTGCACAAAAAGAACCTTTTGGCCAGTATTTTCCCTCTCTTCTAGAGATTATCTTAAGTAAGAATACATCCCCAAGCAGCTTGCCAAGCAAAAAATGAAACCTTCAAAGGAACCATGACTTTCCATATACATTTCCATGGGAAGAGTGTGCTCTGTTGTAATAGCAAGAAGAGAGATCGGAATAGTAGGATTTGACAGAAAAAGTTCCAGAGGTACAACAATTCCACCATAGCCTATCGTCCTCACATCTAACATTGCTCGATACAACAACTCAAAAAAAATTTGAGAAGCTTTGGGCTTCTAATCTTGAGCGCTATGTAAGATATTACTTTACCACATTGTTTCTCCGTTGTCAGTCTTTCAACAATTGGCCACCCTAGCTATCTAGTTTCTTGCTAGTGCACATGCATCCAGGAAGAAGTCTTTGAAAGCAGTGTCTCCACACCAGATGTCATCATGCAACATAGCATGCCTACCTTTTCCCACTCTAATAGAAAGTCTGTCTTTGAAAGCATCCCATCCTTACCTAATGTGCTTCTGAAGCCCGACCCCATGTGCTCCTCGACCAGGCTTTGTTATCCACTCTGAATCTTCCAAACCAAATTTTGCAACTAGTGCCATCCTCCAAGAGCTAGTTTTCTCCCCATTAAATCTCCACAATCCTTGTCGAAGCAAAGCTTTACATACAAGAACCAATGACTTTACCCCCAACTCCCCCATTAGAAACTGCTTGTGTTACAATACTCCTATCAACTAAATGAAATCCCGGATTATCATCCCAATATCCCTGAAGAAACTTTTTTTGTATGCTCTCCAGTCTTTTTGCCACTGAAATAGGGATTGGAAACAAAGAAATAAAGTAAACCAGAAGATTAAAAAGTGCATGCTTCATCTACATAAGTCTACATCCCATGGACAAATAAGCCATCTTCCACCTACTTAAACTCTTCTCAAATCTTTGTATCATCAGATTACACGCAGCTTTTGCTTTGTAAGTGCATCCCAACTGCAACCCTAGTACTCTATAGGTATGCTGGCAAACTTATAATCACTACTCCCAGACATTTCTTGCAAATTTACATTCTCGCCCACAGGAATTATTTCATTCTTTTCCCAAATTCACCTTCAGTCCTGAGACAGCCTCAAAACATAACAGTATGCTTCTAAGTGTAAAATTTGTTTGATGTCATCCTCCAAGAAAAATATGACGTCATCCGCAAATGAAAAAATAAATATGGAATCTTCATTACAAGCATTGTCAATCGTGAAACCACCAATCTAACCTTCGTCAGTAGCTTTAATTAGCATCTTGCTCAACACTTTCAAAACCAACACAAACAACAAAAGTGACAGAGGACTGCCTTAAATCTCTAGAATATTAAGAGACCTCTTGGACTGCCATTCACCATAACCAAGAAAATCAGTGAAGAAATGCATTTGAAATCCATCTCCACCAACAAAAATGACAAAAGAAGAAATACATTTTTCTTTACACATACATTACTCCCATGATCCCTGATCATAGGCCTCCTCCAGGTCCAATTTGAAAAGCACTCCTACTTTTCTTTCCTTGAGACCATTGGCAGTAAGAATAGCATCCAATGTTTGACGAGCTTCCACAAAACTGTCTTTAAAAGATCCTACTAAGTGAGCTAGAACCTTTTCAAATGACCAGCAAGAACTATGGCAAAAATCTTATAGATGCTGCCGACCAAGCTTATAGGCTGAAAATCTGTAACATTCGTTGCACCAGGCTCCTTAGGAATGAGAATTAAGAATGTATAATAAAGATTATCTACAAACTTGCCCCCTACTCTGTAACTCCTTTAGAAGGTCATTGCTAACAATCTCCAATTCTCGCCAAAAATTTAAACGTAAATTTATCAGGACCTAGTGCCTTATCTCCATTACACTCCACGATTGCCCTTCTAATCTCTTCCCCCTGGAAAGGCATTTGCAGCATCTCAACCATAGTGGGATCAAGAGAAGCCTCCATTTCCGGTCACTCAAAACATCTCTCCCTGCATGAATCAGCATAGAATTCTAGATAACCACACACTCATGGCGTTTAAATGTTCAACAGCCATCCCAAAAACTTCCAACTTACTGAGGAAGTTATATCTTCAATGAGCATTGGCCATCTTTCAAAGGACTTTGTGTTTCTCTCATCATCATCAAGCCAAATCTCCCAAGACATGTCTCCAGGAGGTCTCTTCCATTTGAATCAACAGCGCAAGAGCTCTTTAAATTCCATTCTCCTAAAATGCTCTTCCTCTATTAAAGTCATCTGGATCTCCTTATCCTTAAGCTCTTCAACTTCTTCAATTGTCTCTTTCATATTGTTTCCCATATTTCCAACCTTCTCATGACTTCATGTTTCAGAATATATCTTAGCCCCTTGAGCTTTGAAGCAAAAGTGAAGCTGGCCTACACCCTGAAAGAACTATTCTTCCAGTAATTGATAACTACCTACTTGAAATCTTCTAGTTTGAGAAAAATACTCTCAAACTGGAAAGGAGTGGGGGCCCATTCAATAACTCTATCCTCTAACACAATTATATGGTGGTCTGAGGTCACTTGAGGTAACTTTTGACTCGAGTTTGGGTGATACCCTCCCATGTTGTTGAAACTGAGAACCCATCAAAGCGTAAAAAGGATAGCCTCTCCCAGTCCCTGGACCAAGTATACTCCCAACCTACCAACAACAAGCCAATCAGGCAAAAGGGGTCTAAGATCTGCCAAAATTCCCTCATGCAGGCTCTGTCTGTACCAATCCCATCCTGTTCATGTGGAAACAATACCACGTTGAACTCTCCCTGCACTCCCCATTTACTTTTAATATCAGAGAACTAATCCCCAAAAGAACTCCTAGCACTACCCACTCCAGGACCATACACCCCAGTAAACACCCACTCTTCCCCACTTCTGCACCACAAAACAGGCACGGGACACTAAATTGGCCCACTAAACAATCTCCTAAGTTGCCTGATTTCTCATTCTACATCACTACAATGCCACCACATGTTTGGAAGGCTGGTACTTCTTCCAACTACAACATCTAATTCCCCATACACCTGTTTTACCAGGTTCTACAACTGCATGGTAATCCATCCACCATTTTAAAGTCCTCAATATAGAGGTCTCCTCCATCTGGCATACTCTTGTCACTCTTAACAAGTCCTCCTTTTTGACCTCTAACACAAGCTCAAAAGATTTTCGTTCCACAAAAAGCCCTTTTACCTTGTAGGTCTCTCACGACAAAACCAGCCTCAACAATCGCACATGGCAAAGAAGATGAGAGGAAAAGTCTTCAACATCTTGGAGAAAGCAAACAACAATAGAAAAGAAGAGGAAAAGAGCCTACATAGCCAATGGGGGCCCTCATCAATGGCTCGCCAGAGTTCAGGGTGGTCAATGGAGGTTAGGGAGCTCGCCAGAGCTGGAAAACAGAGAGGTCAAGGGCTGGAAGAGAGTCAGGAGTTGAGAGTGGGTAAGAAAAGGATAAAAGTTCAGAAGAGATGGTTTGCGGGAGATGGTCACAAAATCCAGTGTATAACAGAGCTGAAATTACGTAATCCTAACATAGTCATAAAATCCAATGGATAGTAGATAAAAGAATCCCGTGCAAGTTGCATATTGTTCAACAAATTACGATTAGCTTTCTCCCAGATGAGAAAGCAAACTGAGAAATGATTCAAAAACACATACAAGAATTCACAAACCTATAAAATTTTGGCGATACCTAACCCACATGCATTGACAGCATCTCCTCCTATTACAAGCAGTATGGGTGGGAGTTCAAGCATTGCACCTCAAGGTAGGTGAGGATTAAGTTTTCTGTGGAAAACTTTTGGACCTTCAACCCCTACAATGACTATAGCGATGCTATTGAATTGGAAAGGGGAAAAACAAATTCAAGATTAATAGAGAATAACACAACTAACAAACAATAAGATGCTTAAAAATCCTTAGGCTCTGGATAAGTAGATTTCTGTCACAAACATAATAGGCGATCATCCAGTAACCGTTCTCCTGCCAGAAAGGCACATGGCCTTACCTCTGCGACTATGATAATCTAAATACTATGGTAAACCCTCTTGGTTGTGTACAAAAATAGGAGATAATCTATTTCAATCAAGAAAGAAATACAACCATCTTCTTATCTTATATAATCACCAATGTAACAAGAGCTACCGGCCTGCATACCCACTAAATCCCATATTGAGACTTAACTAAACTATCCAACGAGAAAAAAATTACAGCAAAAGCTACCTCAGAATTCATGTTGCGCCTCGACCTAGCAACATGACCATATTGTAAAACCATTACTTATTTAACATACTAAACCCTCGGCAATCGTCCCTAAGCAACCATCCATCATAAACTCCACATTTTCCCTACGAAAACGATAAAACCCAAGCAAAGGAAAGAGCACTCACATCTTGTTGACAATCCTCTCCCGTGCCTCGGGCGGCAGTTGAGCCCTCCAATCGCCCCTGTCAAGCACAGCTCCAGCGCCCCCGCCTACTCCACCACCGGGCGGCATCGCCCTCCGGTTAGCGTCATCCATCGTATCCACTCCTCAGAAACCTCAACAACAAACAGCCGCACGGGACTTAACACAAGCAATAAGCACCGATCAGCACACGCCCACCCGCCCCCTCAATACAACCAACGCCGACTTCAAGAACCCAAGCCCACAAATCCTCCCACGCTCCCACAAGAGCCCTCGAAAACCCAGAAGAGACGGTCGATGATTTGGCCGAATAGGAATGGGAAGAGAGAGAAAGAGAGAGAGACGCAGGCTGAGAAGATCGGGCAAGACAGACCATCTGTTTAACGTTAGAAGCTAGTTAACGAAGAAGATTCCCCGTCATTGACGCTTGGTCGCTTGGTTCGCGGTATGCGGTCGGGTCACGAACTCGGCCATGGCCGGTGGAGGGAAGAAGAAGAAAAAATAAATAAAAAGTAAAAAGATCAAAATGCCCTATAATTTTAGGGTAAATATGTCATATGATAAAAGTTTTAAGTTTTTTTGTGTCACAAAAAAAAAGTTTGGGAAAATGTGTCGCGTGCGCAAAGTTCGGGATTTTTCACGTCAAAAAAAAAAAAAAAAAAATAGGTAAATTTGTCATTTTGGATCAAGTTAGGGTTTTTCATGGTTTTTTCCCTAAAATTAATTATAAAGGTTAATATTATGAAAAATACCAAACTAGTACATGAGTGATAATTTTTTTAAATTAATTCTTTAACCCTTAAAAATACAAATTGGTACAAATTTACTTATAATTAATTTCAGTTAAATTTTACCATTAAATTGCTAAATTAAATGATACGGGATAATTGACGGATATATTAATTTAAGGCGCGCATGATAAAATTTATATTTCTCATTTCTCATTTTTACGTTCACTGCAGAACAGATTTGGAACATAAATTCGTTTGGTAACGAAATTTCATTTTTCTATTTATGTAATAGATTTATATTCCAGAAATAAATTTGGAGCAAAAATCGAAGTTAAAATTTTTAGCTTATCTATTTCTAAAACGGAAATGAGAAATCAAAATTTTGCTCATCGTTCATTTTTGTCACCACCCATCACCCACTTGCTGCCCATGGGATACCGAATACCCGCTACCCGGTTGCTCGCCGCCCGCCCGCCCGCGATAGGCCCCAACCACTAGCCGTTAGCTACCGGCCACTGCAGTTCGACCGTCCGTCACCAATCACCAGTTGTCGAATGCCGAACGTCCACCGGTCATTGGCTGCTCATCGCCAATCATTGGATGCTAGAGGTTCACCACCAACTACCGGATGTTTGTCGGTGACTATCTGCCGCTCGCCACCAGCTGTTGGATGTCGGCCGCCCGCCACCCGTCGCTAAACTCTAGCCACTAGCCACCGACCTCCTGTCACCAAACTCCGGATGTCGGACGTCAGACGTCGAACTCCGAACGTTGGACGACGGTTGCCAATTGCCGAACTCCGGTGTTGGACTCCGGACTTTGGCCGCCTGCCGCCAGATGCCGAACGTCAAACTTTGGATTTTGACTGCCCGCCACTAGTCACTGGACACCGAACGCCACTCACCGAACATCGTACTCTAGCCCCCAAACGCTGGTCAATACCACTCCTAGAAATATAAATTTTATTTTATTATCAAACGAATTTTTATTTCAAAATTAGAAATTTTGAATTGTTATCAAATGTGTTTTTTACTCGAAACTCGTTTATAGAATAAAAATTGAGAAATCAATTTTTGACCAAAAATTAATTTATATTTCAGAAATTTTGTTATGCGCGCCCTAAGGTTCTAAGTCTCTATTTATCATAAGTATACTAATTTATGATATTTCATGTTATTAATCTAATTTAATAAAAATTAATGGAGGGTAAAATATATTAAAAATATATCAATTTAGAATTTTGAGAATAAGAAATTTAATTTAGAGTAAATTTGTCATAAATATATTTTTTTTATTTTTATGGTATTAACCCATAATTTTAATGTCATGAACTCTGGCGAGTCAAATTCGTGCTCTCAGGTCGAGTAACGAGATGACTAGACACAGAAAGCAAAGCAAAGCAGAAGAAGAAAGAGAAGCAGATTCCCCGTCATCGATGCTTTGTCGCATTGTTTGTGCTCTCGGGTCGAGTAACGAGATGGATCGGTCACGAACTCAGCCCGATTCTATCTTAATAAAAGAAATTTAAATTAATTAATAAGGGTTAATATTATTAAAAACATCAAACTGATACATCATGATAAATTTACTTTTAATTAATTTTCATTAAATTTTACTATTAAATTGTTAAATTTAATAATATGTGATAGTTGACAAGTATGTTAGTTTGGGATTTTTAATTTCCATTTGTCACATGTTTACTAATTTGTATTTTTCGTGATATTAATCCAATTTAATAAAAATTAATAAAAAATATGTTACAAAGGTATCAATTTAGGGTTTTTGGTAATTAAGAATTTAATTTGAGATAAATTTATTATATGTGTATCAATTTTAGATTTTCATGATATTAACCCTTCATTTTAATGTCGCGACCAATACCGAGTCAAATATGTGGAACCAAAGAGGGAGACAGATAAGAGAGTCAGGTCTAGAAGAATGTAGAAGTTCTTATGAAGAATGAAGAGAGCCTTGTTTATCAGGTGAGTTGGGAATGGATTCATAATATATCCATTTAAATTGATTCATTTTATAGACAAAAAAAAAAAAAAAATCGATTTGTTTTGGGCCTTTCATTTTAAAACCCATTATGGCTAGGCCCGCTAAATATGAGGCGGCCCATGAATCATTTCAATAAATTTGGGTTGAATGATGAGTTTATAAGGCAAATTGAAAAGGGATTTGCCTCAAATCAAAATGATTTCTCTTTTTTATTTTACTACACAGAGATCTATCAAATTTCTATTCAATTTGAAAAGATGCATCGAGCCAATGAGAGCATAAAAATGCAAAGCATATATTCCAAAGGTTGAACTAGACCGAGCAATATGTAATGGGTCCACACACTTCTAACTCTATTTATATTATATAATAACATTTGCAAATATCTCTATATAATAAAAAATGAATGCAAAGGAGGATTTCAATATCAAAATTTTACCATTAAATGCCATAAAATATCCTTTGGTACATTACAATCTTGTAATATTGATTAAGAGGCGAAATCCTCTCCTATTATATATAATTAAGGCCAGTGCCGAGAGAATTCTCGCTTTTGTGATCGTCATGTGACACAACTTTTTTCATCTACATTTGCCACATGGCAAAACACATGACAAAACACATGACATTATTTTGCCATGTGGCCCGTATTTGACTAGTAAGCTTTTTAGCTTATTTATTTATCATCTCTTAACTTTTATCTTTAATTTAAATGTCAGAACGTAGATAAAGTAACAGTTTACAGAAAATTTGTTTTTTTCTTGAATTTAAAATTGGAAAAATGGATAAACTAGAGAAAGTGTCTTCAAATATAAATGAAATATTTTTTTATTTCAACAAATTCTCTTTAACCAATAAAAAAAAGATAGAATAAAACAAAAATAAAAACATATATTCTCTGCTAAATTAATTTGCATCTTAAAACTCTCTTTCTCCCCAAAAAATCTATGAATTCCTTTGTCATTTTCAACATGCATAAGAGTGTGCTCTTTCTGGTCATCTCCGCATAGTATAAAGCAAATCAAAGGCCGTTTCCAAACAAAAATAAATTCCATGAAAACCCATGTAGGTTGTAAAGATAAATCACAATCACTCAATACCGAATGATGTCCAAATCGCCATCCAAATGTAAAATACGATTAAAACAAGATAAATCTTTAATATTTTTAAATTAGAGTATGAATATTTCTTATAATAGAATAATTTAAGATTATTTTTGTAAATTGACGAAATTATTTTATAATTATGTTTCTATTAGACACATTTCATTTGTTTTTTACATTCTTTTAATGCGCAAAATGTGTGCTCTTTCTCTCATCTAACGCAAATTAACATCAAAGCTTTGAAAAGATAGCCAGTGGCTTCGAGGAAATACTCATTGCTAGGGCAAGCAGAAATGAATACCGCAACCAAACTCCTTCGTACAATAATCCTATAGCTATCCCCTAAATAAAATGATCGAATTTGCAAAAGATTGAGATGATCATGTACATCTATTTCTTCCCAAGAAGTTATAAGTTCATAGATACCACAAGGTAGGACTCATTTTTTTTGTTTATACATATAAAAGTTGATAAGTTATTACAAGAGTCGGAATCATGTACTCTTTTCATTTTTCTCTTTGTCAGAACATCATAATAAATATTGATAGAATACTCAAATAAGAATTGACAACCTAAATCTAGTAATAAATAATCGAGAAAATCCTTTTAAACCACTCAAATTAAGGTTGCCAATTTGATATATGAGTTGTTAAATTTAAAACATTAGTAAGTTATGCAAATAGATAAGTTACTTATTATGAAATAATTTTGAAACAATCAAATGCATTCTTATTTTTATTTTATTTTTTTATTTTTCTCTTTTGTAACCTGAGAACAGCCGGCGATGTAAACCCGGGAGGCACTAGCGCGGGGACCCACCTCCCACAGCACCCCATTTAAGTCGCGCAATGTGATGAGGAGGGGAATCGAACCCTAGCCATCGTGTGGCCAACGTGCGCCCTAATCAACTCGCCTACCACGAGGTGGGTAAATGCATTCTTATTTATTATACAAATAATCGAAAAACCTTAGATAAATCAAACGGGTAGAAGTTAATAACCTTAAATTAGTCAGTAACTTATTAGAAAAAAATTGGCAAGTCGGTTAAATTAAGATTGGTAATTTGATAAAAAAATTTAGCTTGAAAATGTTAGTATCTATTGGAGATAAAATTTGGTAATTTGGAAACAATGAAGTAAAGGTTACGGAGAAAAAGGTTGATAATACAAAGTGAAGGTAAAGCAATCGTATAAAAGTCGGTTAATTATTCAAATTAAGGCCATTAATTTGGTATCAAAGTTGGTAGTTTGATATAAGAGTTTGTACCTCTAAATCGTTGTTAAATTATTTACGCAAATAAATGTTTGAAATTTTAAAACAATATAATAATGCGTTTTTGTCGGCACAACCAAGTAAATTAAGTAAATATCAATAAGTCACTCAAATATAAATGGAAATCAATCACCAAAAAAAAGTTTGTATGTCACTCAAATTTGGGTTAAGCTTGTGAGTTACTGAAATTATGGTTTATAATTTTATGTAAGAATTTGTTAATTTAAAACATAATAAGCTACTAAATTAAAAGTTAATAATTTGAAAACAACCACAAAAATATTGATAAGTCAATCCAATAAGACTTGGTATCTTCAAATTATTTGGTAACTTGAATGCGAAGGTTCGTAAATCTTTCAAATTAGAATTCGTAATTTGATACCAGAGTGGAGATATAACTCTAAAACTGCAAATTATGTAAACAAATTTTGATAACTTATTGCAGAAGTTGAAAATTCGGAAATAATCAAATAGAAATTAGTAATTTTTTTTTTTTTTTTTGTAGAAAAATGTTAGTAACTTAATCACAACCTCTTTTTTTTTTTAATCACAACCTCTTACCAACAAACTTGTTCTTTTATGATAGATAAATCCTATAACCATAATCCAACATTTTTACTTCCATGAATCTTTGAGTGAGATTGTGGCTTCTTCTAGTTCAATGCACAGAGAGAGGGTGTATTTCAATGGATGATGCACTTCATAAAACTTTGGGTTAATACCCTGAAAAACCTTAAATTGGTACACATGTGACAAATTTAACCCAAACTATTTTTTTGACCACTAAAAACCCCAAATTGGTATATTTTTAACAAATTTATCCCAAACTGGTACACGCGTGACAAATTTACTTTATGTTAGTTTTCATTAAATTTTGATTAAGTTAAATGACACGTGACAGTTAACTGGTATACCAATTTACAATTTTACGTTCCATTTGTCATAGTTTACAATTTTTGTAATTTTTTTGTGGTATTAATCCAATTTAGTGAAGTGTATATATGTCACAAATTTACCAGTTTATGGTTTTTTGCGATCGAATAAATTAGTTTTTGATAAATTTGTCATAAATATATCAGTTTATGGTTTTTTTTTTATGGTTAGTTGGAGTAAATTTGTCATTGGTGTACCAATTTGAGATTTTTCATGGTCAAAAAAATAATTTTGGGTAAATTTGTCACAGATGTACCAGTTTGAGATTTTTCAAGGTATTAATCCTAAAACTTTTGGAATGTTGATACAAGGCAAGAGTGAGGGCTTGTGAACCTGTGCTGTTCACTTAGGTAATCAACCTTACTAACTGCTTTTCGAGACTGACGCGTTGTAAGTTCATGAAATAATATTAAGCTGAGCTAAAAGTTTCTAGTTGAACAAACAAAATGGGATTTTTTTTTTTTTTTATTTCAAGTATCCTCCCTTGGCGTGGAATTTTGACTAATGGGGGGTGGATGCACATTCCATGAAAGGAATAGCGCTGCCTTGCTTTTGATACCAAGTTAGAATTTCTATAAATTTTGACGTCAAAATAGATATGGAAAATCATAAGAAATATCCCAAGTATCTATAGGAGATACCTAAATATTTATAGCACATTTAATCACATCTCCCGTGGATGTTAAGCCAAAACTCAGGGGTTGATGAAAAAATCAGTATTTATGCATACGTTTAGACAAACATCTTGGAACGGATACCTAAGATTGACCTTCATCATTGGAGAACACTTTGGATGTGACAGAAGAATCCAAGTCACTTCCAAACAGCACCCATCCAAATCAAGGTGAGGGCGATTTTGCTTGAGACCAATAAAGGTGACCCTCGCCAGTCGCTTGTGCCCAGTTGCCAACTATTGTCAAAGCCCAATGATCAGCAAAGAAAGAAGGAAAAATAAAAGAAAAAAAAATTATAAAATTATAATAAAATTAATTAAAAATTCAAAAAATTATTAAAAAAACTTGTTCACATAAGTGCAGACCGTGCTACGTACGACAGACGATATCAATGCCAATAGTTTTTTTTGTCAAAATTGGCCGGATAAATTATATTGACAAATTTTTTTAAAAGTTTTATAACTAAATTGGCCATATTAAAAAGTTTATTACTAAATTGACACAAGTTCTATAAAATTAGAACATTTTTGGTAATTTTCCCTTCATTATCTTCAAAAGTAAACTAAATAAGGATATTCAATTCATTGATGACACCATGCAAGCATGCTATGCAATATCAGCTTTATATAGCATGCTTTCTCCCAGTAAGAGGACTGAAAGTTCTACCACCACAAAAAGAAAAGAAGAACGACACGTCAGAACGAATCGGTTAATTTGCGACAGGTACATACAATTACATCTCCTGAAAATGTCAAGGTAAAATTCAGGGGTACAAAAAGGAGAAAAAGAAGTCACCGGTGTTGACGAAATGATCAGGATTTACACAGACGGACATCCTTGGAAAGGATATCTAAGAATGACCTTGGCGCTTGGAGAACACTTTGGGTGCGACAGAAGAATCCGGGCCACTTCAAGCAGCGGTGACGGTTCAGATGCTTGGGATGATTTGGAATTGGTACTGTCGATCACTATTTTGTCCAGCCAAAGTGCATTCTGGAGGAGAAACTTGAGCAGGGAAAGAACAGGTTCCCATGCCAGCAGACTGGCACCGCCATCAACAATCTCAACATGCCTGAGATGCATCAAACAATGATAGATCCTCCACTTTACAAAATTCCAAAATTCTTCTCCAGCAAAGACGCGACAGCCTGCCCTCTCCGCCTTCAACCCAATCTGCAGATGTAGAACATCATGACTAAGGAGGAGATACACATTTGGAACTAGATGAGACAAATATCGAGCTCTGAGAGTATAATATAGCATTTACAACACCAAGAGAAATATAAATCTATTGAGAATCCAAAATGTCAATTAAAAAGACAGGTACAAAAATGATTTTCAATCACAAGAAGAAAAGAAATGACAGGTTTATATGCAGTGTAGGGCTAAAATTCACAATCTGTATATGTTCAAGCAAATCTGGTGTTAAATTAACCCAGTGACCTGAGAGGGTTCTAGCAGTCGTGTACCGCAGAATTGGGTGTGCAAGTCGTTTGTATGAATAACTTCTCCAAAAGCCGCGTACTTTCGAGTATTTTTGCTATAGCCTCCGGAACTCTCTTATGGCCTGCTGTGCTGAGTAATATCAGATGCCGACATTCTAAGGATGGAAGAAACATATCTCTCGCCTCCATTAGCAACAGCGCCTAAGCATATCATCATGGTGGAAGAAGCAGAAACTGATTACTTTTACTCTCTTGAATCACTAAAGTAGATCAAACATAAGACATGCTTGCAATTCCAACAGCCTCTCACAATAGCCAACGAACCAAACGAATAAGCAAACGAGGACATCGGATTTTAGTCTTATCTAAGTCAATGTAATGCTGGACTCATAAAGGTAATATTAGCTAACAATGTGTAAAGTTCTATTATGAGAAGGAAAAAAGTATTGTCCAGCAAAAATTCCTTTAAAGCTCCATAAAATGACAACGTTTCTACAAAACAACAATTTATAAGCACGGTATCATCAAGCACCAATGAACAATATCACGATTTATCCTAAGCAAATGGCGGAATGTGTAATGTATGTCCACAACTTGAACCAGAAATAACAGGGGTAAAAAAATCAGCTCACACCTGAAGGCACCAGTTCCCCATCACCAATTTCGGGACATGATGCAGCCTCTTGAGAAGCCCCCTAACAAGATCACCACCATCAGCTGCAAAGCCTTCCATGTCGAAATTTAACTCAGCCTCAATCAAGGAGGCTACTTCATCTAGTCTGAACTCTCCCCCTTGAGAATTGCCCAACAGGCGCAATTTGAGAAGATGAGGTGCTGAAATTTTCAATGTCAAACCTTCATCATCACCAAACTCATGAGAATCAATCACCAACTCTTTACAACTTTTTGATTCAATCACGATGTGCTTGACGCCCAGGCAACTTTTCAACTCAAGGAACTCTAGAACAGGGCTGCCACTCAAAACTCTCACCATCCCATCATCGTTCAATTCCCATGTTCAATGCGCAATGTCTTCAACGAACACCAATTCACAGTGCCGAACACTGAAAAACAGCATTGGGACACATGCAAACTCACCAGCGTGGTGCAGCAGAACAAGATTCGCGGCAACACATAAACTTTGTGGCGCCGGTAATGCAGACTTACTGATACCTCTTCAATGCCGTGCTCGATGGCAAACTGGAGCCACCTATCAAGACTTGATTGCATCGAGGCGAGACAAGGAGCATCAAAGAGGAATCTTTTTGCCTTAATTGCGGTGCAGCGTGACACCACCGAGTCAACGAAATTGATGAAGCCCTTGCTTTTCTGGCTACTGCCGGGGGGCAAAGAGAAACTCATATACTGATTAGAAGTCCAAGTGGAACGCCATCGCTTGGACAAGACGCTGGTTTTGATGGCGTCTTTTGTGGTCATGAAGGAGAAGATATGAAGGATTATGGCGTCAGGCAATTGGCTGATGTGATCCACTGAGTTTCGGCTTTCATCTTGATTGGAAGCATGTAATCGAGCACGTTTGCCTGCTGATGATGATGAAGAGTAAGGTTGGCAAGAAATGTTACAAGAGGACTATATAAACTCCTATCAACACATAAGGAAAGTAACTAAACCATAAAAAGTCTCCTGGCTTTCCTTAAAAAAAAAAAGCGAATTGAGAGATAGCATGTGAAGGTTGAGATAAAAACCCTAGAGGAAAGCTTGAGCTACTTAGAGAACGGAGGCGTTACAAAGAATGGAAGAGCGAGAGAGCAATGAAATCCACTGGAGTATGAGAGTTTGCAAGAAAAATTGCAGAAGAGAAACAAGCGGGAGAGAAAATGAGGAAGAGAGAGAGGGAGAGATTTGATTAGAGGAGTGGAGGCTAACTTATTTGATTAATGGGCAGGCCAAACCAGGCTGAAGCCTTAACTCCAGGAGGAACAATTATTCTGAGTATTCCAAACTAACTACTGTTGATTTGCTTGAGGCTGACCCACAGCTAAGGAATTAGGAATTGGTTGGCTTTGGCTTTGAATTTGTGGATGCATAACGTGACATACAATATATATAAGTTATGTTAGTGCATCAAGAAACTGGATCAATACATGCATAGCAGCAGTAAATGCAAATAGCACAAAAAGATTAAAGGAATGAGGGATAGATGCACCCCGACAATGACCTTTAATTATTTTAACTTGAAACTTTCTGAGCAAGTGATACTAGATGGATAATGGATATGCAAAAACAGACAAACGATCACTCACTCATTTTCTTTTCGGTGAGCACTAAATAAAAATCTCTGTGAAGTTCATGTACTTGAATTGATCTTGAAATCTTTTTTTAAAAAAAAAAGAATAAAGTGAATTATCTTTTGCAAACATGCATCTTTTGACGCCATAAGGAGAGACTCACTTTTCAAAAAGAAATTTTGAGGCAAAGAAGTGGAAGGAAGTTACAAAATATGCAAGTTTTTGGCCCTTTCTAGTTGAACTTGTTCTTCACAGATGCATATCTGCTTCTATGAAGCAAACAACCAAGATCTTACAGTTCTTAAATCAATAAGTTAGAAATGAAATGAAGAAATTCAAATGTGCCACTGCCCATGGTATTAATGCGTATTTGAGGTTACAAATGAGCAAGAATGGCAAAAAAAGAAATTAACTTTGGGGTACTAAAACGAAAATCCACCAAAAATTCCATGTGCCAGTGGAGCATTTGCCCTATAAATAAGCAGCACGGCATGTTGTGGGTATATAAATGAGTACCATGTAAAGCCCAAAAAGAGGACAATTCCAGGGCCAGTCCTAAAATTTGTTATGCTAATGTGCTTAAGTCCTAAAACTTTCATTTTGTGCATTCAAGTCACAATACTTGCAGCTGAATACACTTGATTCATTCCATTAACTCTGTCAATTTTAAGTGGAAGGAAGATGCCACGAGTTTTTTTATTATCTTTTAATCCTATGCGGCCATTAATAAATAAAAAGTCATGTAGATTTTCCGTCCACTAAAACATAAAAGAGCTAAGATGACTATCACAAATTTTAGGACTTAACTGCACACAATGAAAGTTTTAGGACTCAAATGCTCTATCATAAAAAATTTTAGGACTTAAGTCGCTCAAAAACAATGAATCAAAATAATAATAATAATAATGATGATGATGATGATAGTGCAAGCACATGAATGAAAAATTGTGTGAGAGGAAATATACATATATGTAACTATACAAAGGGATAACAAAACACATACAAAATAAGGAAGAGAAAGAGAGAGATTTGATTAGGAGTGGAGGCAGACTTATTTGATTAATGGGCTGGCCAAACTAGGCGGAAGCCAAGGAACAATTATACTGAGTATCCAGAACCAACTACTGTTGACCTGCTTGAGGCTGATCCACAGCTAAGGCATTAGGAATTGGTTGGCTTTGGCTTTGAATTTGTGGATGCATAACTTGAGATAACATACAAAATCTACATGTTAGTGTATAAAAAAAATGGATCAATACATGCATAGCTGCATTAACTGCAAATAGCACAAGAAGATGAAAGGAATGAGGGATAGATGCACACCGAGGACAACCTTTAGAGCACTATGTAATTACTCCAACTTGAAACTTTCTCAGCAAGCGATTCTAGATGGATAATGGATATGAAAAAAAAAAGACAAAAAATTACTCTCTTTTTCTTTTCAGCAAGTACTAAATAAAAATCTTCATGAAGTGCATGTACTTGAATTAATCTTGAAATCTTAAAGAAAACAAAAACATAAAGAGAAAAGTGAATCATCTTTGGCAAGCTTGCATCCTCCAAGGCCATCAGAGAAAGTCACTTCTAAAAAGGAAAATTTGAGACAAAGAAGTGGGAGGAAGTTACAAAAGATGCAAACATATGGCCCTTTCTAGTTAAACTGAAGCTTGCTACCACTCGTTGAAAAACTTGAACTTCACAAATGCATATCTGATCCTATGAAGGAAAAAAAAACAGAGATCTCCCCATTTTTAAACCAATAGGTTTCAAATGAAACAAAGAAATTCAAATGTGCCACTGCCCATGGTATAAATGTGCATTTGAGGTTACAAATAAGGAAGATTGGAAAAAGAAATTGACTTCAGGGTAGAGAATCGAAATCCCCCCAACCGGGTTGTAGTGGGTATACAAATGTGTACTATGTAAAGCCCCAAAAAAGCACAATTCCAGGGTCAATCCCTATTTTTGTTATGCTAATGTGCTTGAACTCCTAAAACTTTCTATTCATGCATTTAAGTCAAAACAAATTTTGAAAAGTCAATGCACTTGAGTCATTTCGTTCACTCGTCAATTTTAAGGGGACGGAAGATGCCACATGACTTCTTTTATTATCTTTTTAATCCAACGTGGCCGTTAATAAAAAAAAAATGCCACATAGATTTTGCGTCAACTAAAACCTAAAAGAGCTAACTAATGAGCAAAAGTGGATGACTGTCAAAAAGTTTAGGACTTAAGTGCACCAAATGAAATTTTTAAGACTCAAGTGCTCTATCATAAAAAATTTAAGGACTCCTGCTGTACGTCCCCCAAAAAGGATATACCAAAAAAAAAAAAATAGTACAAGTACATAAATGAAAATACGTGTAAGAAGAAATATACATATCTGTAAATATATAAAGGGATAACAAAACAGAAATTCTAACTCCTACATCAATGGTATCAAGTAACAGGGACTTAAGTTGTACCTGACTCCTCACGGCTATTCCCAGCAGGGTTAGATGGCAGAGCATAAGGTCTGGTACTCTGATACTCTGTCTCCATTGTCGACATCTTCAAAGATATCTTCCCTAAATAATCGGGCTAAAAGGGAAAGGAAGCAGAAATCATTAAATTACTTCATAACAGACCAAACAAATTAAATAATCAAATTAGAAAGAAAATGAAGCAGATATCAATTTAAAACTGCAACTTAAAACTTAAGTACAATATCACAGCACTGAGCAAACCTGATCTCACTGGTGCAAAGCTAAATTTAAATATTTAAACGGTTCCAGTTACTATATAAATGCACAAATCATAGAAATTCTCGACAGATTACAAGAATAAAAGAAAGCTTCTAAAATTTTTTTAAGCAAAAGTGTATCCAGTTTGTTTATGCATCCTCTATCCACATAGAAACTACACACAAAATAAGCAAGCACTAGCTCCAGAGCCACTTCATAAAAAGCAATTAAAGATAAGAGCAAAGAGAATGAGATGCACATGGTGGACATGGACATCAAATAATACCGTGCTTGTTGCAGCAGCATAAGAATTTCCCTCAATCCTCAAGGCAATTTTATTGAGTTCTTGCAAACCTTCTCGATTAGAAACGGGAAGATGTCTCAGCGAAGTCTTCAATCTGCGTACCAAAAGAGACTTGCACTTCAGCTGAAATTATTTCGGGCCAATAATTTTTTTTTCTCAAAAATGAATAAGATTTCATCAAGTAGTACCGAGGGGGTACTTCCCCTACAAAATGGCTTACAATAGAAGCCAAACCACATACAAAATAACGCACAAAAGACATTGTAGCATTTCCAACAAACTAGATGTATGAAATTGAACTTTCCTGCTATACCAAAAGTGAAGAAATGAGCCAAAAGACAAGGAGAGGAATCATCTTAGTAATCTGTTTCTTTCTGACACACGAACTGAAAGTCCCTCTCCAAGCCCAAAGTTCATGTCACACTGTGCCTAAGGTCAATCAATTTACTCCTAAAATTGCAAAAACTGTAGCCCTAATCTTTCTGGTCCAGCTCCAACATAAAAGTAAGCGGTTCATGCTCTCTCTTCAGTCTTGCACAAAAAGAACCTATTGGCCAGTATTTTTCCTCTCTTCTAGAGATTATCTGAAGTAAGAATACATCCCCAAGCAGCTTGCCAAGCAAAAAATGGAACCTTCAAAGGAACCATGACTTTCCAAATATATTTCCATGGGAAGAGTGTGCTCTGTTGTAATTGCAAGAAGAGAGATCAGAATAGTAGGATTTGACAGAAAAAGTTCCAGAGGTATGACAATTCCACCGTAGCCTATTGTCCTCACATCTAACATTGCTCAATACAATGACTCAAAAAAATTGAGAAGCTTCAGGCTTCTAATCTTGAGCCCTACGTAAGATGTTACTTTACCACATTGTTTCTCCGTTGTCAGTCTCTCAACAATCGGCCACCCTAGCTCTCTAGTTTCTTGCTAATGCATACACATCTGGGAATAAGTCTTTGAAAGCAGTGTCTCCACACCACATGTCACCATGCAACATAGTATGCCTACCATTTCCCACTCTAATAGAAAGTCTGTATTTGAAAGCATCCCGTCCTTACCTAATGTGCTTCTGAAGCCCGACCCCATGTGCTCCTCGACTAGGCTTTGTTATATACTCTGAATCCTCCAAACCAAATTTTGCAACTAGTGCCATCCTCCAAGGGCTAGTTTTCTCCCCATTAAATCTCCACAATCATTGTCCAAGCAAAGCTTTACACACAAGAACCAATGACTCTACCCCCAACTCCCCCATTAGAAACTGCTTGTGTTACAATACTCCTATCAACTAAACGAAATCCCGGATTATCATCCCAATATCCCTGAAGAAACTTTTTTTGCATGCTCTCCAGTCTTTGCCACTGAAATAGGGATTGGAAACAAAGATATAAAGTAAACCAGACGATTAAAAAGCGCATGCTTCATCTACATAAGTCTACATCCCATGGACAAATAAGCCATCTTCCACCTACTTAAACTCTTCTCAAATCTTTGTATCATCAGATTACATGCAGCTTTTGCTTTGTAAGTGGATCCCAACTGCAACCCTAGTACTCTATAGGTATACTGGCAAACTTATAACCACTAGTCCGAGACATTTCTTGCAAATTTACATTCTCGCCCACAGGAATTATTTCATTCTTTTCCCAAATTCACTTTCAGTCCTGAGACAGCCTCAAAACATAACAGTATGCTTCTAAGTTTAAAATTTGTTTGACGTCATCCGCAAATGAAAAAAGAAATATGGAATCTTCATTACAAGCATTGTCAATTGTGAAGCCACCAATCTAACCTTTGTCAGTAGCTTTAATCAGCATCTTGCTCAACACTTTCAAAAGCAACACAAACAACAAAAGTGACAGAGGACTGCCTTAAATCTCTAGAATACTTGAAGAGACCTCTTGGACTGCCATTCACCATAACCAAGAAAATCAGTGAAGAAATGCATTTCGAAATCCATCTACACCATTGGTCACCAACACAAACAACAAAAGAAGAAATACATTCTTCTTTACACATACATTACTCCCACGATCCCTAATCATAGGCCTCCTCCATGTCCAACTTGCAAAGCACTCCTGCGTTTCTTTCCTCGAGACCATTGGCAGTAAGAATAGCATCCAATGTTTGACGAGCTTTGCCCCCTACTCTGGAACTCCTCTAGAAGGTCATTGCTAACAATCTTCAATTCTCGCAAAAAATTCAAACATAAATTTATCAGGACCTAGGGCCTTATCTCCATTACACTCCACAATTGCCCTTCTAATCTCTCCCCCCTTGAAAAGCATTTGCAGCATCTCAACCATATTGGGATCAAGAGAAGCCTCCATTTCCGGTCTCTCAAAACATCTCTCCCTGCATGAATCAGCATAGAATTCTAGATAACCACGCACTCATGGCATTTACATGTTCAACAGCCATCCCAAAAACTTCCAACTTACTGAGGAAGGTATATCTTCAATGAGCATTGGCCATCTTTCAAAGGACTTCATGTTTCTCTCATCATCATTAAGCCAAATCTCCAATAAGTCACTAAATATAAATGGAAATCAATCACCAAAAAAATATGTCTCTTGTGAGTTACTGAAATTATGGTTTATAATTTTATGTAAGAATTTGTTAATTTAAAACATAATAAGCTACTATATTAAAAGTTAACAATTTCTCTTCCATTTGCATCTTCAAATTATAACTTGAATGGGGACAATCTTTCAAATTAGAATTGGTAATTCGATACCAGAGAGATATAACTCTAAAACTCAAATTATGTAAATAAATTTTGATAACTTATTGCGGAAGTTGAAAATTCGGAAATAATCAATTAAAATTAGTATTTTTTTTTGTAAAAAAATGTTAGTAACTTAATCACAACCTTTTACCAACAAAATGACAGATAAATCCTACAACCATAATCCAACTCTTGTCCTCCATGAATCTTTTTGAGAATGCTTCTAGTTCAGTCTGGATCTCATAAAAACTTTTGGATGTTGGTACAAGGCAAGAGTGAGGGCTTGTGAGCCTGTGCTGTTCACCTAGGTAATCAACCTTACTTCTTCAACTTCTTGTTCAATTCAGCACCGAGACAATCCAGGCCTCCAGTTTTCCCACCTTGTTTCCCAAGTACCTCGCTGCCCTTTCCGGCAACCGGTGCGCCCCTCGCCCTCCAGGTCCCGGCCGTCACCCGGTCTCATGCTCTCCCTGTGATGTGGCTTCATGTAAGGCAGGGGATGGGGGAGGAGATCTGGTGGAGGAGCTGGATATATCGAGTGGGGTAGGCGGTGCCGAGGCTGCTGAAGGCAGTGATCGGCGCGGGGAGGAGGGGAGAGGCGGTGAGCTTTCAGAGGATCACGCGGTCAAGGTCTTGAGCCGAGGGCTGAGGAGGATGGGGGAGGTGGGGCTGGCTGATGAGATCGATGAAGAGTTCAGCCTCGGCGGCGGCGGCAGTCATTCCGGCAATAGAACCGATCAAGATAGGGAGGTGTTGAGAGTTTAGCTTTAAGGCATTGTGGTTGTAAGGCGTGGTAATAAGGATATTCAATTCATTGATGACACCACGTAAGCATGCTATGCGATATCCGCTTTACATAGCATGCTTTCTCTCAGTGAACGACACGTCAGAACGAATCGGTTAATTTCCGACAGGTACATTCAATCACATCTCCTGAAAATGTTAACATTTGGAACTAGATGAGACAAATATCGAGCTCTGAGAGTACAATATAGCATTTACTACACCATGAGAAATATAAGTCTATCGAGAATCCACTATGTCAATTAAATAGACAGGGACAAAAATAATTTTCAATCACGAGAAGAAAAGAAATGACAGGTTTATACGCGGCCTAAGGCTAAAATTCACAATCTGTATATGTTCAAGCAAATCCGGTGTTAAATTAACCCAGTGAACCGAGAGGGTTCTAGCAGTCGTGTACCTCAGAATCGGGTGTGCAAGTCATTTGTAAGAATAACTTCTCCAAGAGCCGCGTACTTTCGAGTATTTTCGCTATAGCCTCAGGAACTCCCTCATGGCCTGCTGCGCCGAGTAATATCAGATGCCGACATTTTAAGGATGGAAGAAACATATCTCTCGCCTCCATTAGCGACAGCGCCTAAGCACATCATCGTGGTGGAAGAAGCAGAAACTGATCACTTTACTTTCTTTAAGCACTAAAGAAGATTAAACATAAGACATGCTTGCAATTCCTAAAACCTCTCACAATAGCCAACAGACCAAACGAATGAGCAAACAAGGACATCAGATTTTAGTCTTATCGAAGTCAATGCAATGCTGGACCCATAAAGGTAATATCAGCTTAGGTGTGAAAAGTTCTTTTATGAAAAGGAAAAGAGCCTTATCCAGCAAAAATTCTGTTGATAAGATGACAAGGTTTCTCTGAAATAACAATTATTTGAGCATGGTATCATCAAGCACGAATAAACAATCTCACAATTTATCCTAAGCAAATGGCAGATGTGTAATGCATGTCTGCAACTTGAACCAGGAATAATAGGGCTAAAAGAATCGGCTTGCACCTGAAGGCACCAGCTCCCCATCACTAATTTCGTGACATTATGCAGCCTCTCGAGAAGCCCCTTGAGAAGATCGGCACGAGCCTTAACCTCATCGAGCATTTCAAAATTTAACTCGGCCTCAATCAAGGAAGATACTTCATCTAGTCTAAACTCTCCCCCTCGAGACTTGCCCAATAGGCACAATTTGAGAAGATGAGGAGCTGAAATTTTCAACATGGAAGCTTGACCATAAAACTCATGAGAATCAATCACCAACTCTCTAAAACTTTTTGATTCAACAATGATGTGCTTGACGCCCACGCAACGTTTCAACTCAAGGAGCTCTAGAACAGGGCTGCCACTCAAAACTCTCATCATCCCATCATCGTTCAACTCCGCAAGTTCAATGCGCAATATCTTCAATGAACACCAATTCACAGTGCCAAACACCGAAAAACAGCATCGGGATATGCGCAAACTCACCAGTGTTTTGCAGGAAAACAAGATTTGAGGCAATGCATAAATTTTGTGGCGGTGATTATTTAGGGTTACCGATACCTCTTCGACATCATGCTCAACTGCAAACTGGAGCCACCTATCAAGACTTGCCGATACCTCTTCAACATCACGCTCAACTGCCAACTGGGGCCACCAACCAAGACTAAACCGCATTGAGGCGGGACAAGGAGCATCAAAGAGGAATCTTTTCAACTTTTTTGCGGTGTAGCGTGACAGCACTGAGTCGACAAAAGCAATGAAGCCCTTGGATTTCTGACTACCACCAGGGGGCAAAGAGAAACTCATATACTGATTAGAGGTCCAAGTGGAACGCCATTGCTTGGACAAGACACTGGTTTTGATGGTGTCTTTTGTGGTCAAGAAGGAGAAGATATGAAAGATTATGGCATCAGGCAATTGGCTGATGTAATCCACCGCGTTCTGGGTTTCATCTTGATTAGAAGAAGGTAATCGTGCACGTTTGACTGCTGACAATGATGAAAATAAAGGTTGTCAAGAAACATGAAAAGACTATATAAACTCTGATCAGCACAAAAGGGAAATAGCTAAACACTAAGAAGTCTTCTGGCTTTTCATTAAATAAAAAATAAAAAAATCAAAGAGCAAATTGAGAGAGAGCTTGTGAAGGTTAGAGATAAAAAAACCCTGGAGGAAAGCTTGAGGCTACTTAAGGAACAGAGGCAGTTGAATGAGCAAGATGAAGAATGGAAGCAAGAGAGCGAGTGAAGTCCACTGGAGTATGACAATTTCCAGAGAAAATTGCAGAGGAACTGCCCACGGGACCCCGGGGGGTGGGGGGTGGGATTAGAGGAGTGGAGGCAGACTTATTCAATTAATAGGCGGGCCAAACCAGGCTGCAGCCTTAACTCCAGAAGGAACAATTATTCTGAGTATTCTGAACCAACTACTGTTGATTTGCTTGAGGCTGATCCACAGCTAAGTAATTAGGAATTGGCTGGATTTGGCTTTGAATTTGTAAATGCATACTTGAGATGACATACAATATATACAAGTTAATCAAGAAACTGGATCAATACATGCATAGCAGCACTAACTGCATATAGCACAAAAAGATGAAAGGAATGAGGGATAGATGCCACATGAATACCACATTAAGAGCACTTCGTGATTACTCCAACTTGAAACTCTCTGACCAAGTGATACTAGATGGATAATGGATACGCAAAAACAGCCAAACAATGACTCACTATCTTTGTGAAGTTCATGTACTTGAATTGATCTTGAAATCTTAAAAGAAAACAAAAACACAAAAGAGAAATGTGAATCATCTTTTGCAAGCATGCATCTTCTGACCCCAAAAGAGAGACTCACTTTTAACCCAAAAAAAAAAAAAAAAAAAAAAATTGAGGCAAAGAAGTAGGAGGAAGTTACAAAAGATGCAAGCGTTTGGCCCTTTCTAGTTAGACTGAAGCTTGCTTCCACTCTTTGAAAAACTTGTTCTTCACAAATGCATATCACAAATGCATATCAGATTCTAAAAAGGAAAAAACCGAGATCTTTCGGTTCTTAAATCTATAGGTTACAAATGAAATGAAGAAATTCAAATGTGCCACTGCCCATGGAATAAATTTGCATTTGGGGTTACAGAGGAGCAAGATTAGCAAAAAAAATTTAACTTCGGAATACTAAAACAAAAATCCCCTGAAAAAATCATGTGCCCATGGAGCATTTACCCTGTCAATAAGCAGCACTGCTCACAGTGGGTATATAAATGTGTACTATGTAAAGCCTAAAAAAGGACAATTCCGGGGCAAGTCCTAAAATTTGTCTTGCTAATGCGCTTGAGTCCTAAAACTTTAATTCTGTGCATTTAAGTCATACTAGTTGCAATTGAATGCACTTGAGACATTCCATTAACTCCATAAATTTTAGGTGGAAGGAAGATGCCACATGAATTTTTTATTTTCTTTTAATCATACATGGCCGCTAATAAGAAAAAAAGTGCCACATAGATTTTCCGTTCTCTAAAACCTAAAAGGACTAAGGAGCTAACAGAAGTACTAAAGTGGATGAATGTCAAGTTTTAGGACTTAAGTGCACAAAATGAAAGTAGTTTTACGACTCAAATGCTCTATATGTTCCCAAAAACAATGTATCATAAAAAAGTACAAGCACATTAATGAAAGTACTAGTTTAAAGAAATATACATATCTACAGATATATATATGCGGATGACAACATAAAAATTCTAATTCCTACATCCATATTTCCAAATGACAGGAACTTAAGTCGTACCCGAGTCCTCACTGCTACTCCCAGCAGAGTTAAATGGCAAAGCATTAGGTATGGTACCCTGACGCTCTGTCTCCATTGACAATATCTTCAGATATCTTCCTTTAAAAATAGGACTACAAGGGAAAGGAAGCAGAAATCACTAAATCACTTCATAACTGACCAACAAATTAAATAATCAAATTAGAAAGAAAGTGAAGCAGATATCAAAATGAAAATATAACTTAAAACTTAGGAGCAACATCACAGCACTGGGCAAACCTGATTTCACCAGCACAAAGCTAAATTCAGATATTAACAGTTCCATTTACAATATGAATGCACGCATAATTTAAGAACAAGCCTATCCAGTTTCTTTATCCATCCTCTATCCACGTAGAAACTTGATACAGAATAAGGAAGCACTAGCTCCCAGGCAACTTCGTAAAAAGTAATCAACGATAAGATTGAAGAGAATGAAAAGCACGTAGTGGACGTGGACACCATATAATACCAGGCTCGTTGCAAGAGCATAAACATTTTCCTCAAACCTCACAGTATTTTGCACTTCAGCTGAAATTCTTTCTAGCCAATAGATATATATATTTCCACAATGATAATTAAGATTTCATTAAGTACCAAGCAGGTACCACTGCTACAAAATGGATTAAAATAGAAGCCACCCCCATACAAAATAATGCACAAAAAGACTGTAGCATTTCCAACAAACTAGATGTTTGGAATTGGACTTTCCCGCATACCAATAGTGAAGAGTGTACAAACAATTATCCCAAAAAAAAAAAAAAAAATCCCATGAGGATTCAACTCCTTGAAATGCCTTTTTATTCCTCTTTCTTGAAATGAGCCAAAAAAACAAGGAGAGGAATCATCTTAGTCATCTGTTTCTTTCTGACACACAAACTGAAAGTCCCTCCCCAAGCCCGAAGTTCATGTCATACTATGCCTAAGGTCAACCAATTTACTCTTAAAATTATAAAAGCATAGCCAAAATCTTTCTGGTCCAGCTACAATGTCAAACTTAGTGATTCACGATCTCTTCTTCAGTCTTGCACAAAAGGCACCTATAGGCCAGTATTTTTCCTCCCTTCTAACAATTATCCAAAGTACGAATAAATCCCCAAACAGCTAGCCAAACAAAAAAAAAAAAAATGAAACCTTCAATGGAATCTGAACTTTCCAAATAGATTTTTACGGGAAGAGTGTGTTCTGTTGTAATTGCATCTGAGTAGAACAGAGGTTGGAATAGTAGGATTTGACAAAAGAAGTTCCAGAGGTACAACAATTCTACTGTAGCCTAATCGTCCTCACATCTAATGTCTCTTGATACAACCCCCCCAAAAAAAAAGAAAATTGAGAAAACTTTGAGCTTCTAATCTTGATCCCTACACAAGTTACTAAATTATGACACTGTTTCTCCATTGTCAGTCTTCCAACAATCAGCTAGACTAGCTCTCATGTTTCTTGCTAATGCACACACATCCGGGAATAAGTCTTTGAAAGCAGTGTTTCCACACCACATCATCCTGCAACATAGCATGCCTAACATTTCCCACTCTAATAGAAAGTCTGTTTTTGAAAGCATCCCAATTGTCCAAGCAAAGCTTTATATATAAGAACAAACGACTTTACCCCCAACCCCCCCATTAGCAACTCATTGTGTTACAATACTCCAATTTACTAAGTGAAATCTCAGCTCATCATCCCAATCTCCCCAGAGGAACTTTTTTGTATGCTCTCAAGTCTAATAAGACAAAAATTGTTATGTATTTCCATTAAGCTTAGGCTAGTTGGTTTACCAATAATCAGAAGTAAAACCAATTCTGAGAGAGACGCAATTGGAAGACTCATGATAGAAGCAACTTGTTGCAAGAGCTACATCAGAGGGACGCGTTTGGTTTCATCGACATGGGCATAGAGGTTTTGTCCCTTGAGAAACGGGATAACTTGTGCTCTCCATAATAAGTTTTGGATGCAGAGAGATGTATGCACCACAAAACAGGCATGAGACACTAAATTGGCCCACTAAGCAATCTACTAAGTTGACTAATTTCTCATTCCACATCAGTACAGTCCAACCACGTGTTTGAAACACCAGTAATTCTTCCAACTACGACATCTAATTCCCCATACGCCTGTTTTACCAGGTTCTACAGCTGCATGGTAATCCATCCACCATTTCAAGTCCTTGTTGGAGATGTACATCGACAATCTCCTCTGTCCAGCATACTCTATCACTCTCAACAAGTCCTTTTTGGTCTGTAACAATAAATCAAAGGATTTTCTTTGCACAAAAACCCCTTTACCTTGTAGGTATCT
This sequence comes from Eucalyptus grandis, assembly GCF_016545825.1. Taxonomy (NCBI): domain Eukaryota; kingdom Viridiplantae; phylum Streptophyta; class Magnoliopsida; order Myrtales; family Myrtaceae; genus Eucalyptus; species Eucalyptus grandis. Next base: position 49,580,163 of record NC_052616.1, on the reverse strand, counting down.
CCCGACAGAACCAGCCTAAAAAATTGCACACAGCAAAGAAGATAAAGAGGAAAAAGTCTTCAACATCTCAGAGAAAGCAAACAGCAGTATAAAAGAAGAGGAAAAGAGCCTACGATGTCAATGGGGGCCTTTGTCAATGGCTAGCTGGAGTTCATGGTGGTCAATGGAGGTTAGGGAGGTCGCAGGAGCTGGAAAACAGAAGAGTCAAAAGCTGGAAAAGGTTCAGGAGTACAGAGTGGGTAAGAAAAGAATGAAAGGTCAGAAGAAAAGGTTGCTGGAGATGGTCACAAAATCTAGTGTATAACAGAGCTGAAATTATAGTCATAAAATTCAATGGATAGCAGATAAAAAATCCAGTGGAAGTTGCATATTGTTCAACAAATTATGAATAACACTCTCCCAAATAAGAAAGCTAAACTCAGAAATGATTCAAAATAACACATATAGAATTCACAAACCTAAAAAATTTTGGCGATGTCTAATCCACACACATTAATAGCATCTACTCCTATTAAAAGTGGTAAGGGTGGGAGTTCAAGCATTGCACCTCAAGGTAGGCAAAGAAAAAGTTTCCTGTGGAAAACCTTTGGGCCTTAAAACCCTACAACAACTACAGTGACACGATTGAGCTGGAATGGGGAAAATTAAAATTGAGATTAATATGAAAAAACACAACCTACAAGCAATAAGATGCCTAAGAATCCTCAGGCTCTGGATAAGTAAATTTTCGTCGCCAGCATAACAGGCAATGATCCGGTAACTGTTTTCCTGCCAGAAAGCCACAAGGCCTTACCTCTGCAATTATGTTCATCTACGTTCTATGGAAAACCCTCCTGGTTGCAAACAAAAATAGAAGATAATTCATTCCAATTAAGAAAGAAATTAAACCATCTTCTTATGCTATGTAATCACCAATTTAACAAGAGCTACCGTCCTACATACCCTCTAGATCCCATATTGACAATTAACTAAGACTAAAAATTATCCAACCAGAGAAAAACTACAGCGAAAGCTACCCCAGAATTCATGTTGCCCCTCGACCTAATAACAAGACGATATTGTAAAACCATTACTTCATTAACCTGCTAAACCCTTGGAAATAGTCCCAAAGCAACAATCTATCATAAAACTCCACAATTTTCCCTACGAAAACGATAAGAACCCAAGCAAAGGAAGGAGCACTCACATCTTGTCGACAATCCTTTCCCGTGATCGGGGCGGCAACTGAGCCCTCCAACAGCCTTCATCAAGTGCAGCTTCGGTGCCCCCGCCTCCTCCGCCACCCGGCCGCGTGGGCCTCCAGTTAGCGTTGACCATCTTACCCACCAGTCAAAAACCTCAACAACCAACAACCGCACGGGGATTTAGCCCAGCAATAAGAGGAACAAAACAATCAGCACACGCCCACCCACAAGCAGATTCGAATGGCATAAACCAACACAATCAACGCCGACTTCAAGCAACCCCGACCCACGAATCCGCCCACGTTCCCACAAGACCCCATCGAAAACCCAAAAGGAACAGTCGATGGATGGCGAAAGAAGAGCGTCGACCTCACCTGTGGGAGGAGACGGAAGAGGCTATGGCAAGAGAACCGTGAAGTGGGTCTGCTTTCATTGCTATTGCATTTTGCATGAAGAGCTATTTGAAAATCATACGTCACGGACGTTTTTGGTAACATTTTCCGGGAATTCCTATTTCTATTCCAAGAAATAATTTTTGAACGAAAAACACATTTAGTAACAATACAAAATTTATATTTCTGGAATAGAAAAAAAAATAGAAGCACATTTTTACCAAAAAAAAAAAAAAAAGAATAGAAACACATTTGATAAACTTGTATAATTTTTTTTTTTATTTAATTAATTTTAAAACTTTTAAATTTTTTTTTTCTTTTTTTCTTCTTTTTGGCTAGTCGCCGGCATCGGCTATAGCCAACGATCGGCCGACAAGAGCCGATGGCCTTGCCCAACCACGACAAGGCCAGGCTGAGCCTCGTTGGGGGTCGGCGACCCTTCGGCGAGGTCACCGAACCTCGACGACTGGTCGCTAGCCATGGCCGAAGCCGGGCGATTGAACAAAGAAAAAGGAAAAGAAAAAAAAAGTGTTTCTCGGAATTGTTCCTAAGAACATGAAACGAGTTTTTCTACTTTTTGTTTTTGTCCAAATTTGTTAGGAATAAAAGTGTAAACAAACACGTTTTTGTTCTTTTTTGTTCCTCGGAACAAAATAACGAAATTTTGTTTGGGAAAAAACACAATTAAGGCGTGCATGGTTTTTTTTTATGTTCAAGAACAATTTTTTTATTTTTTTTGTTAGAACAAAAAAAGAACAAACACGTTTGTTGGCGTTTTTATTCAAAATATGTTTTTTGTTCCGGAACAAAATTGAAACGAAAATAAGAAACAAAAAAATTTATTTTTTTCCAAAAACACTTTTGAAGGACAAATTTTCTCTCTCATTTCTTTTCTTCTCTTTTTTTCTTCTTCTTTTCTTCTTCCTTTTTTTGGCCGGTCGCCGGCCTCGGCCATGGCCGCGGCTGCCGGCCGTCGAGGGCGGTGACCTCACCGGAGGGTTGTCAGCCCCCAACGAGGCCGAGCGTCGCCGGCCCCTAGCGAGGCTCGACCTCGCCTTGGCTGGGTGAGCCCGAGCTCGCCTCACCGTGGTTGGGTGAGGCCGCAGACCCTCGTCGGCCAGTCGCCGGCCATGGCCAATGCCAACGACCGACTAGAAGAAGAAAAAAAGAAAAAGAAAAAAGAAAGAAAAAAAGGAACAACAAAATTAAAATATTACAAGATTAAAAGAAACAAAAAAAAGAATACAAATTTACCAAAAATATTTTTATTCATTTTTTATTTCGGAACAAATTTATCAAACGCATCTTTCTAGTAAAATTATTAGGAACATAAATAGTTTTTATATTTACATTCAGAAACTTTAACAGAAACATAAACAAATGCACCTTTAAACAAACAGGGCCTAAACTGTCCGCAAAATAAATGGAAGGAACCTTTTTTCTAATTCAAAACCAATTTTCTATTGCACCAAAGGTCTTTTATGTCCCACTTTTGCGCTTATGGTCTATTTGGCAATCATTCTATTGTTGGAAACAATTTCTACTTATAAATATAGAATTTTTATTATGTTCCTCAAATGAGTTCATGAGCATTCAAACGTATTTTGTAATTGTGCAAAATTTTTATTTCCAAAATAAAAAAAAGAAAAAAATATATTTGGTATGACCCTACAATTTTTTATGACATGAAATTTCTTTTAATTTTTAAATAATTTTATAATATTTTTCTTTATTTTATTTTCTTTCTTTCTTTTTTTCTTCTTCCTCCCTAGCTAGTCGCTTGGCCTCGGTCATAGCCGACAATAGGTTAGACGAGAGTCAGCAAACTCGCCGGCCATCGCCAAGCCCCACTACCAGCTAGAGGGGGAAGAGGAATAAAATAAAAGAAAAAGTTAAAGAAAGAGGGGAAAAAAGAAAAGAAAAGAAAATGACTTGATTTTAGATTTGTTTCAGGAAATAAATAAGTAACTTTTTCTACCTTTTAATTATGTTTCAAATTTACTTTCAGGAGTGGAAAAAATGAAATGACATTACTAAATGGATTTTTTTTTTTTTTTATGTTATGGGAAAAAAAATCAAGAATTAACTAGTTACTAAACAAGACCTTACTGGACTGTATTGTGCCTTTTCATGGGTTTGATGGGCCGAGCCTTTAGCCTGCATGGACCCAAAAGGTGCACTTTCGAGCGTTGTTTGTTATTGTTCGGCCCGACCCAAATGATTGAGATGTCATTTCAGGAAAGTGATGTGATGGACAAGGAAGAGAGGAAAATATTACTTTTTAATAATTTTTTGTTTGATTCCAAGTCGATGGCAAATGTCAATTTGTAAGTGGATTTAAGTAAATAATTGTTTGCTTGATCAATTTGCTGACGTGATACTAGGATACCACCGTATATTTTCAATAAAGCCATATTGGATTCACACAGCTTTGTTTGCCAGCCAATCTCCATATTAGTTTCCTCGTAGAGTTTTCACTGCTATTTTGGATGGAACTATGATGAAAGGTATATTTGTCATATTTGTACAAGTTTGAGGTTTTTGTTGATCTCAAAAAGTTCAATGAATGGCGCAATAGTAGATGTAGTAAGAAGGGAAGACAAAAAAAAAAGGAAAGAAAAATATTAAAAATATCAAAATGTTATTACAAATTGTTAATGTCAATGTTGGTAGTATCACGTAAGATGGCTGGTATTTATGTTGGCAATTTCAGCTAAAATTGGTTGGATTGATTGATCTAGCGCAAATGTAAAATGCTTAAGACTCAATTGGTAAAAAAAAGTTTAAAATTGAATTAATATAATTGCAATAAATTTATGATTTTTTGGTAATTTTCATTTTATATTTTATGACTTTAGGATGCTATTACGTAAATTTGAGTGTGCAAAATATGGTTAGTAAGAAATATAAGTTCTTACAAACTTCAAAATGTTGAAGATGTGAAAGTTGGGAGATCATCTAAATAGAAGAAGAAAAGATAGAAAAAAGGAGGAGTAGGGTCATCTCTTTAAACTACAATTGAAAGATTGGGGGCAATTTTATCCTTTTAGTGTAAATGGGAGTCAATTTAGTCATTTGAGGGTAGAGTAACGTCACCCTAAATAAATAAGTTAAAAGCTTATTGGTCGAATTTCAAGTGAATTTCGAGCCATGTGGCAAAACTATATAAGTGTATTGCCATGTGGTGTTAATAAAGGAAAGGTGAGATGCCACGTGGGGAACATAGGAGCAAGCATTCTTTCATCTCCAGTCTTAATTATATAAAATAGGTTAGGATTTTATCACACCTTTAGTATTAAGAGATTATAAGTTGTCAAAGGATATCTTCTGGTATTTAATAGTAAAAGTTCGAGATTGAAATCCTCCTTTGCATTCTTTTTATTACATAGAGAGATTTGCATATGCATTTCATGGCAAGGTCAATTGTCATATAATATAAATGGAATCACTTGGACCTATTAGTTATTGCAAATGCTATAAAAGTAATAGAATAGACTTAGTCTATATGAACCAACACCGTTATAGCTATTGATCACTAGTTTCCTTGGGGGCATGCTGTAATAGTACTGGTCTAGATGGACCGAGTCAATGTAATACTTTTCACTTATAAGTTGCGAAGGCACGATAACTCCAATAGAAGCATTCGTTAACCAAATCACCTATGCTTTTGACACTTGCCAAAGGAGTCTCTCATTACCGCAACTAACTTGTGGCTTAAAGGAGGCTCATCTTCCAATATATGTGAGACGCCAACACCTAAGCGCGAATCATCAATCGTCTGCAGTCTAGAGAACTTAATATTTTTCAACCTTGACGTGCAACGCTTGAACTTCCACCTGTACCACTTGTAATAGGAGGAGATGCTGTCAATGCGTGCGGGTTAGGTGTCGCCAAAATTTTATAGGTTTGTGAATTCTTGTATGTGTTATTTTGAATCATCTCTCAGTTTGCTTTCTCATCTGGGAGAAAGCTATTTATAATTTGTTGAACAATGTGCAAGGTGCACTGGATTCTTTTATCTATTATCCGTTGGATTTTATGACTATGTTAGGAATATGTAATTTCAGCTCTGTTATACACTGGATTTTGTGACCTTCCGGCCAACCTTTTCTTCTGAACTTTCATCCTTTTCTACCCACTCTCAACTCCTGACCCTCTTCCGGCTCTCGACCCCTCTCTTTTCCAGCTCTGGTGACCTCCCTAACCTCCATTTACCACCGTGAACTCCGGCGAGCCATTGACGAAGGCCCCATTGGCTATGCAGGCTCTTTTCCTCTTCTTTTATAAGCTTCAATGGAAGTAATAACTATCAAATGAGCCATAACTCTCTAACAAAAGGGGAAAAGGACACTAGGAGATGCCAAAAGTTGTGGAGCGGTGATCAATCACCGAAGCTTGGAAATCATCTCAAATTGATGTCCTCGATCGTCAGCCCCAATTTGTGAAGAAATTCAATTCACTCCTTCATGACCTAGACCGTGACTAGAAGCTCCAACTCGTCGAGGACAATTCCAATCCCACGAAGGAACTCGTAAACCCCAATGCAATCCTCCATCCTCTAGCTCTCCATCTCAACCAAGCTGGACGAGGACAACAAGGAGTCCCCATCCATCCGACCCGGTCGAACCCTGTTCGATCTCACCGCGATCACATCGTCTGGCCTGGAGGATGAATTTCGCTCCAAGACAAAAGTATCGAAACACGAGATTTGCAAGATTCGGCGATCGTAGCATCTTTGCAAATGGAGGTTCAATCCCCATGAGAGCTTGAATGAGAGAGAAAGAGAACGAAAATGATATCATGAATGTATCCTTTTTAGTTGCACTCATTATTTAAAAACTTTAGTGCGTTTAACTCGAGGTGATTTGATATTGTTGGATAAAACTATGGCCCTCACTTAAATCACGGGCTTAGAAATTGAGATTCATTAGATCTGTAGTGCATTGAGTCTAGGCAAATCTTTCTTTTTATCGAAGGCAAAAAGTCAAGATATTATGGCATGGATCAAGAACATTCATTCCGATTCCATTTGCTCCCATTGAATTTAAGACGACATATGAACATAAAGTGCATGAACTCAATTCACGCAGAAATATTTTCACATGTTTACATGTTCTACATTCTCTATTGAAACATAATTAATTTTGAAGACAAATTACAGGTGATTGGGATCGCAATTGACCATTGCATGGTAGATGGAGGGTCAATGGTGAATTTAATGAACGCATGGGTAAAAAAAGGACGCATTTAATCACATCTCCCATGGATGTTAAGCCAAAACTCAGGGGTTGATGAAAAAATCAATATTTATGCACACGTTTAGACGAACATCCTTGGAACAGATACCTAAGAATGACCTTCGTATTTGGAGAACACTTTGGGAGTGACAGAAGAATCTAGGTCACTTCCAAGCAGCACCCATCTAGATCCAGGCGAGGGTGACGTTGCTTGAGACCAATAAGGGTGACCCCCGTCTGTCGCTTGTGCCCGGTTACCAGCCATTGTCAAAGCCCAATGATTAGCAGGGGAAAAAGGAAAAAGAAAAGAAAATAAAAATAATTATAAAATTATAATAAAATTAATCAAAAATTCAAAAAAATATTAAAAAATTTGTTCACATATGATGGGGTATCAATGCCAATAATTTCTTGTCAAAATTAGCTAGATGGACTATATCAAATTTTTTAAAATTCTATAACTAAATTGACTAAATTAAAAAGTTAGGAAAAGACCACCAAAAACCCCAACTTTTTTTATGACGTGAAAAACCCCAAACTTTACTAAGTGACACATTTACCCTACCAAGAACATTTTCGTCTTATTTTTTTATATTTTTCCTTCTTTTTTTTTCCTTTTTTCTTCTTCTCTCTTTCCTTTGCCATGGCCAGCGGAGGGAAGCCGGACTCAGGCGGCGGCCCTTGCCGGCGTCAGGCGAGGGTCGCCCTCGCTTGAGTCCGGCTAGGGTGGCCCTCACCTGCGTCGGGCGAGGGCAGCCCTCGCCTGAGTCCGGCAAGGGTGCCCTCGCCAAGCCCTCGCCGGCGTCGGGCGAGGGTTGCCCTCGCCAGATCTGGCCAGGGCCAGAACAACACATCAGAACAAAAGTTCTCCCAATAAGAGGACTGAAAGTTCTACCACCACAAAAGAAAAGAAGAATGACACGTCAGAACGAATCGGTTAATTTGCGACAGGTACATTCAATTGCATCTCCTGAAAATGTTAAGCTAAAATTCAGGGGTACAAAACGGAGAAAAAGAAGTCACCGGTGTTGACGAAATGATCAGGATTTACACAGACGGACATCCTTGGAAAGGATATCTAAGAATGACCTTGGCCCTTGGAGAACACTTTGGGTGCGACAGAAGAATCCGGGCCACTTCAAGCCGCGGTGACGGTTCAAATGCTTGGGATGATTTGGAATTGGTACTGTTGATCACTATTTTGTCCAGCCAAAGTGCATTCTGGAGGAGAAACTTGAGCAGGGAAAGAACAGGTTCCCATGCCAGCAGATTGGCACCGCGATCAACAATCTCAACATGCCTGAGATGCATCAAACACTGATAGATCCTCCACTTTACAAAATTCCAAAATTCTTCTCCAGCAAAGACGCGACGGCCTACACTGTCCGCATTCAACTCAATCTGCAGATGTACAACATCATGACTAAGGAGGAGATACACATTTGGAACTAGATGAGACAAACATCGAGCTTTGAGAGTATAATATAGCATTTACTACACCAAGAGAGATATAAATCTATTGAGAATCCAAAATGTCAATTAAATAGACAGGTACAAAAATGATTTTCAATCACAAGAAGAAAAGAAATGACAGGTTTATATGCAGCCCAAGGCTAAAATTCACAATCTGTATATGTTCAAGCAAATCCGGTGTTAAATTCACCCGGTGAGCTGAGAGGGTTCTAGCAGTTGTGTACCGCAGAATTGGGTGTGCAAGTCGTTTGTAAGAATAACTTCTCCAAGAGCTGCGTACTTTCGAATATTTTCGCTATAGCCTCGGGAACTCCCTCATGGCCTGCTGCGCCGAGTAATATCAGATGCCGACATTTTAAGGATGGAAGAAACATATCTCTCGCCTCCATTAGCGACAGCGCCTAAGCACATCATCATGGTGGAAGAAGCAGAAACTGATCACTTTACTTTCTTTAAGCACTAAAGAAGATTAAACATAAGACATGCTTGCAATTCCCAAAACCTCTCACAATAGCCAACAGACCAAACGAAAGAGCAAACAAGGATATCAGATTTTAGTCTTATCAAAGTCAATATAATGCTGGACCCATAAAGGTGATATCAGCTTAGGTGTGTAAAGTTCTTTTATGAAAAGGAAAAAAGCCTCATCCAGCAAAAATCCCGTTGATAAGGTGAAAAAGTTTCTCCGAAATAACAATTTATGAGCATGGTATCATCAAGCACCAACAAACAATCTCACGATTTATCCTAAGCAAATGGCAGAATGTGTAATGCATGTCTGCAACTTGAACCAGGAATAATAGGGCTAAAAGAATCGGTTCACACCTGAAGGCACCAGCTTCCCATCACTAATTTCGTGACATGATGCAGCCTCTTGAGAAGCCCCTTGACAAGATCCGCATGAGCCTTAACCTTATCGAGTGCACAAATTTCCATGTTGAAATTTAACTCAGCCTCAATCAAGGAAGATACTTCATCTAGTCTAAACTCTCCCCCTCGAGAATTGCCCAATAGACGCAATTTGAGAAGATGTGGGGCCGAAATTTTCAACATCGAAACTTGACCACAAAACTTATGAGAATCAATCACCAACTCTCTAAAACTTTTTGATTCAACCATGATGTGCTTGACACCCTCGCAACTTTTCAACTCAAGGAACTCCAGAACAGGGCTGCCACTCAAAACTCTCATCATCCCATCATCGTTCAACTTTGCATAATCAATGCGCAATGTCTTCAGAAAACACCAATTCACAGTGCTGAACACCCAAAAACAGCATTTGGACACACGCAAATGCACCAGCGTGGTGCAGCAGAACAAGATTCGCGGCAACAGAAAATCTTTGTAGCGCCAGTAACGCAGGTTTACTGATACCTCTTCGACGCCGTGCTCGATGGCAAACTGGAGCCACCTATCAAGACTTGATTGTATCAAGGCGTAACAAGGAGCATCAAAGAGGAATCTTTTTGCCTTAATTGCAGTGCAGCGTAACAGCACCGAGTCAACAAAAGTGATGAAGCTCTTGAATTTCAGGCTACTGTGAACGGGCAAAGAGAAATTCATATACTGATTAGAGGTCCAAGTGGAACGCCATCGCTTGGACAAGACGCTGGTTTTGATGGCATCTTTTGTGGTCATGAAGGAGAAGATATGAAGGATTATGGCATCAGGCAATTGGCTGATGTAATCCACTGAGTTTTGCCTTTCATCTTGATTGGAAGGAGGTAACCGAGCACGTTTGCCTGCTGATGATGATGAAGAGTAAGGTTGGCAAGAAATGAGACAAAAAGACTATAGAAACTCTTATCAGCACATGAGGAAAGTAACTAAACCCTAAAAAGTCTCCTGGCTTTTCTTCAAGAAAAGAAAAAAAGAAAAATGAAAAGCGAATCGAGAGATAGCATGTGAAGGAATTGAGATCAAAAACCCCAGAGGAAAGCTTGAGCTACTTAGGGAATGGAGGCATTACAAAGAATGGAAGAGCGAGAGAGCAACGAAGTCCACCGGAGTATGAGAATTTGCAGAGAAATTGCAGAAGAGGAACAAGCGGGAGAGAAAATGAGGAAGAGACAGAGGGAGAGATTTGATTAGAGGAGTGGAGGCTTAACTTATTTGATTAATGGGCAGGCCAAACCAGGCTGAAGCCTGAACTCCAGAAGGAACAATTATTCTGAGTTTTCCAAACTAACCACTGTTGATTTGCTTGAGGCTGATCCACAGCTAAGGAATTAGGAATTGGTTGGCTTCAGCCTTGATTTTTTGGATGCATAACTTGAGATGACATACAATATATACAAGTTATGTTAGTGCATCAAGAAGCCGGATCAATACATGCATAGCAGCAGCAAATGCAAATAGCAAAAAGAGACTAAAGGAATGAGGGATAGATGCACCCTGAGGACGACCTTTAATTACTTTAACTTGAAGCTTTCTGAGCAAGTGACACTAGATGGATAATGGATATGCAAAAACAGACAAACAATTACTCACTCATTTTCTTTTCGGGAAGTACTAAATAAAAATCTCTGTGAAGTTCATGTACTTGAATTGATCCTGAAATCTTAAAGAAAACAAAAATTAAAATTAAAATTAAAAAATAAAAGAGTAATGTGAATTATCTTTTACAGGCATGCATCTTTTGATGCCGTAAGAGAGACTCAGAAATTTTGAGGTAAATAAGTGGGAGGAAGTTACAAAATATGCAAGTGTTTGGCCCTTTCTGGTTGAACTTGTTCTTCACAAATGCATATCTGATTCTATGAAGCAAACAACCAAGATCTTATGGTTCTTAAATCAATAGGTTACAAATGAAACAAAGCAATTCAAATGTGCCACTGCCCATGGTATAAATGTGTATTTGAGGTTACAAATGAGCAAGAATGGCAAAAAGAAATTAACTTCGGGGTACTAAAACAAAAATCCACCAAAAGTTCCATGTGCCAGTGGAGCATTTACCCTATAAATAAGCAGCACGGCTTGTTGTGGGTATATAAATGTGTACCATGTAAAGCCCAAAAAAAAGGACAATTCGAGGACCAGTCCTAGAATTTGTTATGCTAATGTGCTTAAGTCCTAAAACTTTTATTTCATGCATTCAAGTTACAATACTTGCAATTGAATACACTTGATTCATTCCATTAATTCTGTCAATTTGAAGTGGAAGGAAGATGCCACGACTTTTTTTATTATCTTTTAATACTATGCGGCCATTAATAAATAAAAAAGCCATGTAGATTTTCCGTCCACTAAAACATAAAAGAGCTAATGGAAGAGCTAAAGTGGATGACTATCACAAATTTTAGGACTTAAGTGCACACAATGAAAGTTTTAGGACTCAAATGCTCTATCATAACAATTTTTAGGACTTAAGTCCCTCAAAAACAATGAGTCAAAAAAAAAAAAAAATTGTGCAAGCACATGAATGAAAATTTGTGTAAGACGAAATATACATATATGTAAATATACAAGGGGATAACAAAACAGAAATTTCAATTCCTATATCAATGGTATCAAGTAACAGGAACTTAAGTCGTACCCAAGTCCTCACTGCTATTCCCCACAGAGTTAGATGGCGCATTAGGTAAGGTACTCTGAGACTCTATCCACATTTTCAACATCTTCGAAGATATCTCCCTTAAATAATAAGACTAAAAGGGAAAGGAAGCAGAAATCACTAAATCACTTCATAATAGACCAACTAATTAAATAATCAAATTAGAAAGAAAATAAAATAGATATCAATTTGAAACTACAACTTAAACTCAATACAATATCACAGCACTGAGCAAACCTGATATCACTGGTGCAAAGCTAATTTTAAATATTTAAACAGTTCCAGTTACTACATAAATGCACGCATCATAGGAATTCTCAATTAAAGAACGCTTTTCAAATTCTATTAAGCACAAGCCTATCAGGTTTGTTTATGCATCCTCTATCCACATGGAAACTTGATACAGAATAAGTAAGCACTACCTCGCGGGCAACCTCATAAAATGCTATCAAAGATAAGATCGAAGAGAATGAAATGGACACAGTGGACATGGACATCATATAATACCTGGCTTGTGGCAGAAGCGTAAAAATTTCCCTCGAACTTCAGGGCAAATCTATTGATTTCGCGCAAATCCTCTGGACCGGAAACAGGAATATGTCTCTTCAAAGTCTCCATTCTGCATATCAAAAGAGATTTGCACTTCAGCTGCAATTATTTCTGGCCAATCATTTTCTCGTCAATGATAAATAAGATTTCATTAAGAAGTACCAAGGGGGTACCACCCCTAACAAAATGGCCAAAAACAGAAGACACCCATATACAGTATAATGCACAAAGACTTTCCAGCATTTCCACCAAACTATGTGTGACATTGGACTTTCCCGCTACACCAAAAGTGAGAGTGTACAAGCAATTATCCCTCAAAAAATCCCATGAGGATTCAACTCCTTGAAATGCTCTTTTATTCCTTTTTCTCTAAATGAGCTAAAAAAACAAGGAGAGGAATCATCTTAGTAATATTTTCTTCATGACACACGAACTGAAAGTCCCTCTCCAAGCCCAAAGTTCGTGTCATACTGTGCCTAAGGTCAACCAATTTACTCCTAAAATTGCAAAATTGTAGCCCAAATCTTTCTGGTCCAGCAACATTGTAAAACTTAATGATTCATGCTCTCTTCTTTAGTCTTGCACCAAAAAAAAAAAAAAAAAAAAACACCTATTAGCCAGTATTTTTTCTCGCTTCTAAAGATTATCCGAAGTAAGAATACATCCCCAAGTAGCTCGCCAAGCAAAAAATGAATCCTTCAATTGAAACTCGACTTTCCCAATAGATTTCCATGGGAAAAGTGTGCTCTGTTGTAATTCCATCTGAGTAGAAAAGAGATCGGAATAGTAGGCTTTGACAGAAAAAGTTCCAGAGGAACAACATTCCTCCATAGCCTATCGTCCTCACATCTAACATTGCGCGATACAATAACTCAAAAATATTCAAGAAAGCTTCGAGCTTCTAATCTTGAGCCCCATGTAAGATATTAATTTACCAAACCGTTTCCCTGTTGTCAGTCTTCCAACAATCAGCCATCCTAGCTCTCTTGTTTCTGGTGCACACACATCTGGGAATAAGTCTTTGAAAGCAGTGTGTCCACACCACATGTCACCCCGCAACATAGTATGCCTACCATTTCCCACTTTAATGGAAAGTCTGTTTTCGAAAGCATCCCATCCTTGCCTAATGTGCTTCCAAAGCCTGACTCCATGTGTTCCTCCATTAGATTTTGTTATCCACTCTGCATCTTCCAAACCAAACGTTGCAACGAGTACCTCCCTTCAAGGGCTAGTTTTCTCCCCATTAAATCTCCACAACAATTGTACAAGCAAAGCTTTATATATAAGAACCAATGACTTTAACCCCCCAAAAAAAAAAAAAAAAAAAAAGCAACTGATTGTGTTACAATACTCCAATTAACTAAATGAAATCTCGGATTATCATCCCTCCCCAAAGAAACTTTTTTTGTATGCTCTCAAGTCCTTCTGCCAATAAAATAGGGATTGGAAACAAATAAAGAAAGCAAACCAGAAGATTAGAAAGCCCACACTTCATCCACATAAGTCTACCTCCCTTGAACAAATAAGCAATCTTCCACCCACTTAAACTCTTTTTCAAATCTCTGTATCATTAGATTCCACACAGCTTTTGCTTTGTAAGTGGATCCCAACTGCAACCCCAAGTACTTTATAGGTACGCTGGCAACCTTACAACCAAGAATCCGAGACATTTCTTACAAATTTGCATTCTCGCTCATAGGTGTTATTTCACTTTTTTCCCAAATTCACTTTTAGTCCCAAGACAGCCTCAAAACATAACAGTGTGCTTCTCAAGTGTAAAATTTGTTTGATTTCATCCTCCAAGAAAATTATGGCATCTTCCGCAAATGAAAAAGGAATTATGGAATTCTCATTAGAAACATTGTCAACCGTGAAACCACTAATCTAACCAGTAGCTTTAATCAGCATCTTGCTCAACACTTCCATATCCAACACAAAAAACAAAAGTGACAGAGGACTGCCTTAAATCTCAGAACACTTGAAGAAACAGCTTCGACTGCCATTCACCATAACCAAGAAAGTCAATGAAGAAATGCATCTTAAAATCCATCTACACCACTGGTCACCAATAGCCATTCTTCTTTACACATACAACAAAAACTCCCATGATCCGTGATCATAGGCCTTCTCCATGTCGAATTTGCAAATCACTCCTGATTTTCTTTCCTCAAGACAATCATCCGCCTCATTGGCAGTAAGAATAGCATCCACTGTTTGACAAGCTTCCATAAAAGCAATTTGAAAAGGTCCCACAAGGTGAGGTAGAACCTTTTCAAGTGACCAGCAAGAAGCTACCCGCCAAGCTTTTGGCTGAAAATCTTTAACATCCGTCGCACCAGGCTCCTTAGGAATGATAACTAAGAATGTACAATTTAGATTATCTACAAACTTCCCCCCTACTCTGGAACTCCTTTAGAAGGTCTTCACTAACACTCTCCAATTCTCCTGAACAATTTCAAGGCAAAATCAGGACCTAGTGCCTTATCTCCATTACACTCCAAGACTACCCTTCTAATCTCCTCCTCTCCAAGAGGCATCTGCAGCATCTCAACCATATTGCGATCAAGGGAAGCCTCCAAAATTATGGTCTCCCGAAACATCTCTCCCTGTATAAATCAGCATAGAATTCTACATAACCACACACTCATGGCATCCATGTCTTCAACAACCATCCCAAAAACTTCCAACTCACTAAGGAAGTTATATCTTCTATGAGCATTGCCCATCTTATGAAAGGACTTCATGTTTCTATCACCCTCATCAAACTAAATCTCCCAAGAAATATGTATCCAGGAGGTTTCTTTCATTAGAATCAACAAAGTAAGAGTTTTTTTCAATTCCATTCTCCTAAAGCACTCTTCCTTCATTAAGGTCATCCGGTCTCCTTATCATCAAGCCTTTCAACTTCTTAAATTGTTTCTTTAATTTTGTTTTCCGCATCTCCAACCTTCTCATGACTTTTTTGTTTCAGAATATACCTTCGAAGCAAAAGGGAAGCTGGCATACCCTCTAAAAGAAATATTCTTCCAATAAATAAGAACTATCTCCTCGAAAGCTTCTACTGTGAGACACATATTCTCAAACTGGAAGGGAGAGGGGCCCTATTTAATACCTATCTCCTCTAACACAATTGGATGGCGGACGGTGTTCACTCAAGGTAACAAATTTTGAATCTAGCTCAAATCGATATCCTCCCGTATTGTTGAAACTAGGAACCGACCAATGCATGAAAAGGATAGCCCCTCCCCGTCCCTGGACCGAGTATATCCCCCACCTACCAACGACAAGCCAATTAGGCAAATGGTATCTAAGATTTGCCGAAGTTCCCTCATGCAAGCTATGTCAGTACCAATCCCATTCTGTTCATGTGTACATAATACCATGTTGAAGTCTCCCCCAATCACCGAAGGCACTCCCCATTTACTTCTAACATCAGAGAGCTAATCCCTGAAAGAACTCCCAGCGCTACCCTCTCCAGGACCATACACCACAGTAAACACCTGCTCTTCCCCATTCTCTGCACCACCAAACAGGCACAAGACACTAAATTGGCCCACTAAGCAATCTACTAAGTTGAATGAGTTCTCATTGCACATCACTACAATGCCACCACATGTTTGAAACACCAGTAATTCTTCCAGTTCCAACTACAGCATCTAATTCCCCATACACCCGTTTTACCAGGTTCTACAACTGCACGGTAATCCATCCACCATTTCAAGTTCTCAATAGAGAGGTATATCGACAATCTCCTCCATCTGGCATACTCTGTTGCTCTTAAAAAGTCCTTTTCAGCCTCAACAATTACTTGGCAAAGAAGATAAGAGGGAAAGAGTCTTCAACGTCTCAGAGAAAGCAAACAGCAGAGAAAAGAAGAGGAAAAGAGCCTACATAGCCAATGGGGCCTTTGTCAAAGGCTCAGCAGAGTTCATGGCGCCCAATGGAGGTTAAGGAGGTTGCTAGAGCTGGAAAACAGAGGGTTGAGAGCTGGAAGAGGGTCAGGAGTTAAGAGTGGGCAAGAAAAGGATGAAAGGTCAAAAGAAAAGGTTTGCCGGAGATGATCACAAAATCCAATGTATAACAGAGCTGAAATTACATAATCCTAATATAGTCAAAAAATCCAATGGATAGCAGATAAAAAGATCCAGTGGAATTTGCATACCAGCTAAGAAAGCAAACTGAGAAATGATCCAAAATAACACACATAAGAATTCACGAACCTATAAAACTTTGGTGACACCTAAACCCACACGCATTAATAGCATCTACTTCTATTACAGGTGGAACGGGTGGGATTTCACCCATTGCAACTCAAGGTAAGTGAGAAAAGGTTTCCTGTGGAAAACCTTTGGGCCTTCAACACCTATCACTACTTCAGTGAGAATAATGAATTGGAGAAGGGAAAAT
The DNA here is from genome assembly GCF_016545825.1 of Eucalyptus grandis. Lineage (NCBI taxonomy): Eukaryota > Viridiplantae > Streptophyta > Magnoliopsida > Myrtales > Myrtaceae > Eucalyptus > Eucalyptus grandis. Next base: position 49,563,368 of record NC_052616.1, on the reverse strand, counting down.
CAGATGATACGTCCATGTATCTCTTCCAGTAAGAGCTTACATAAACTAAATATATTCGAGATTAATAAAAAATAACGTAACCTACAAGCAATAAGATGCCTAGAATTCCTTAGGCTCCGGATAAGTAAATTTTTGTCATGAGCATAACAGCCATCATCCAGTAATTGTTCTCCTACCAGAAAGCCACACAGCATTACTGCTGCAATTATGTTCATCCACACGCTATGATAAACCCTGCTGGTGAAAGAAGACGATCCATTTCAAACAAGAAAGAAATTTAACCATCTTCTTATGCTACATAATCGCCAATGTAACAAGAGCTACTGGCCTACATACCCGCTAAATCCCATATTGAAACTTAACCAAGACTAAACCATCCGACGAGAAAACATTACAGCGAAAGCTACCTCAGAATCCTTGTGGCGCCTCGTCCAAATAACATGACCATATGTGCTAAACCCTTGGGAATCGTCCCCAAAGCAACGATCCATCGTAAAACCCCACATTTTTCCCTACGAAAAGGATGAAAACCCAAGCAAAGGAAGCGGGCACTCACATCTTGTTGACGGTCCTCTCCCGTGAGTTGGGTGGCAGATGAGCCCTCCAGTCGCCCCCATCAAGCGCACCTCCAGCGCCCCCGCCTCCTCCCCCGCCACCCGGCGGCAGCAGCATCGGCCTCCAGGCAGCGTTATCCATCAAGTCCACTCCTCAGAAACCTCAACACCCAACAATCGCACGGGACTCAAAACACAAAGCAAGCAATAAACAAGAAACCAGCAGACACACCCACCCATACCCAAAAGTCCTCCCCCCCTCGAGAACCCAAAAAGAAGGGTGCGTCGGTCTCACCTCTTGGACGAGAAGGAACAACTTTCCGCCGAAATGCGATGGGAGGAGGGAGAGAGAGAGGGGGAGACGCAAGGCGAGGCGATTGGGCAAGAGGATACATCAAGCGGGTCGCTTTTCACTGCTTTATTCTTCGAGCCTGAAGAGGGTGCATTGGGTTTTTGGGAGACTTTTTGTTTAATGCATAAAAAGAGCAGACGAGGTGGGCGATGACTCGAAATGTACAGAGCAAAGCGAGAGGAGAAGGAAGAGGAGATGAAGAAGATTTGCCGTTACTGACTTGGCCACCTTGTCTGTTCCCCTTTTGTCTTGTCGTTCTTGGTCTCGGGTCGGGTCGGGTCGGATCGGATCGGATCGGGTGCCGACCTCCTCAGCCCGATTCTTTCAAGCCATGAGTTTGAAATTTTTAAGTAAATTGGAGCATTGAATCTAGGGAAAATTTCAATAAAATGCTTGAAATGCCCTCATTTTTTCAAATAAATGCATGAAGTGATAAGGGTCTAGTCAATGACATTTTCGTCATTTTTCTTTTTTTTTTTTTTTTTTTTTTCTAGTCCTTCTTCCTTCTTCGCTGGTGGCCAACCAACCCCCGACAATGCCTATAAAGGGCTGGGCAAGGGTTGCCCTCACTCAATTCGACAAGGGCTACCCTTGTGGCCATTAGCGAGGTCACCCATCGTTGGTTGCGAGTAAGGCCACCACGCCAAATTTGGCGAGGGTCGGCTTGCAAGCCCTCTCTTAGGGCCAACAAGGGCTAGACGCCCATTGCCGGCAACAAGTGAGAGCTCGATGATGGGGGTTGAGCGACCAATGAGGGCTGACCTCGCTGATGACTGCAAGGGGTGGCCTCTCCCCCAAGGTGAGGCTATCCTCATCAGAGGGTGAGGCGAACCTCGCCGAATCAACCGAGAGCGACCCTCACCCAACCTGTTGCGGGCATTAACGATGGCCGGTTGGCCATAGGCAAAGAAGGAAGAAGAACCAGAAAAAGAAAAGAAAAGGAAAATGATGAAAATGTCCTTGACTAGGCTCTAATTTGAAATAAGTATAACTACTCCGAGCCCTTCTTTGAAATAAGGTCCACTTCAAGCTTTTATTTAAGAAAATGAGAACACTTGGAGCCCTTTTGTAAAAATTTAATTTAAGATAAATTTATCACATATGTATCAATTTTAGATTTTTATGGTATTAACCCTTAATTTTAATGTCGCAACCACTGCCAAGTCAAATCTGTGGAACCAAAGAGGGAGACAGACAAGAGAATCAGGTCTAGAAGAATGTAGAAGTTCTTATGAAGAATGAAGAGAGCCTTGTTTATCAGGCGAGTTGGGAATGGATTCATAATATACCCATTTAAATTGATTCATTTTATAGACAAAAAAGAAATATCGATTTGTTTTGGGCTTTTCATTTTTAAAACCCATTATGCTAGGCCGGCTAAAAATGAGGTGGCCCATGAATCATTTCAAAAAATTTGGGTTAAATGATGACTTTATAAGGCAAATCGAAAAGGGATTTGCCTCAAATCAAAATGATTTCTCTTTTTAATTTTACTACACGGAGATCTTTCAAATTTCTATTCAATTTGAAAAGATGCATCGAGCCAATGAGAGCATAAAAATGCAAAGCATATATTCCAAAAGTTGAACTAGACCGACTAATATGTAATGGGCCCAAACACTTCTAACTTTGTTTATATTATATAATAACGTATGCAAATCTCTCTATATAATAAAAAAAGAATGCAAATGAGGATTTTGATATCAAAATTTTACCATTAAATGCCATAAGATCCTTTGGTGCATTACAATCTTGTAATATTGATTAAGAGGTGGAATCCTCTCTTATTATATATAATTAAGGTCAAAGCTGAGAAAATTCTTGCTTTTTTTATTGTCATGTTACACATATTTTTTCAGCTACATTTGCCACATGGCAAGACACATGACATTATTTTGCCATGTGGCCCGAATTTCACTAGTAAGCTTTTTAGCTTATTTATTTATCATCTCTTAACTTTTATGTTTAATTTGAATGTCAGAACGTGGATAAAGCAACAATTTATGGAAATTCGTTTTTTCTTGAGTTTAAAATTGGAAAAATGGATAAATTAGAGAAAGTGTCTACAAATATAAATGAAATAATTTTTTATTTCAACAAATTCTCTTTAATCAATAAAAAAAAGATAGAATAAAACAAAAATAAAGACATATATTCTCTGCTAAATTAATTTGCATCTTAAAACTCTCTTTCTCCCCGAAAAATCTATGAATTCCTTTGTCATTTTCAACATGCATAAGAGTGTGCTCTTTCTGGTTATCTCCGCATAGTATAAAGCAAATCAAAGGCCGTTTCCAAACAAAAGTAAATTCCATGAAAACCCATGTAGGTTGTAAAGATAAATCACAATCTCTCAATACCGAATGATGTCCAAGTCGCCATCCAAATGTAAAATACGATTAAAGCAAGATAATTTCTTCAATCTTTAATATTTTTAAATTAGAATATGAATCTTTCTTATCATAGAATAATTTAAGATTATTTTTGTAAACTGACGACATCATTTTATAATTATGTTTCTATTAGACACATTTCATTTGTTTTTTACATTCTTTTAATGCGCAAAATGCGTGCTCTTTCTCTCATCTAACGCTAATTAACATCAAGGCTTTGCAAAGATAGCCAGTGAGATTAAGTCTTATTAGCCAGGCTTCGAGGAAATACTAATTGCTAGGGCAAGCAGAAATTTATACCGCAACCAAACTCCTTCGTACAATAATCCTGTAGCTATCCCCTAAATAAAATGATCAAATTTGCAAAACATTGAGATGATCATGTACATCTATCTCTTCCCAAGAAGTTATAGGTTCATGGATACCACAAGGTAGGACTCATTTTTTTTGTTTATACATATAAAAGTTGATAACTTATTACAAGAGTCGGAATCATGTGCTTCTTTTTTCATTTTTCTCTTTGTCAGAACATCATAATAAATATTGATAGGTTACTCAAATAAGAATTGACAACCTAAATCTAGTAATAAAGAATCGAGAAAATCCTCTTAAACCACTCAAATTAAGGTTGGCAATTTGATATAAGAGTTGTTAAATTTAAAACATTAGTAAGTTATGCAAATAGATAAGTTACTTATTATGAAATAATTTTGAAACAATCAAATACATTCTTATTTATTATGAGGACAATTGAAAAAACTTAGATAAATCAAATGGGTAGAAGTTAATAACCTTAAACTAGTTGGTAACTTATCGGAAAACAATTGGCAAGTCAGTTAAATTAAGATCGGTAATTTGATAAAAACTTTAACTTGAAAATCTTACTATCTATTGGAGATAAAATTTGGTAATTTGGAAACAATGAAGTAAAGGTTACGAAGAAACAAGTGGATAAGACAAAGTGAAGGTAAAGCAATCATATTAAAGTCAGTTAATGATTTAAATTAAGGCCATTAATTTGGTATCAAAGTTAGTAGTTTGATATAAGAGTTTGTACCTCTAAATCGTTGTTAAATTAGTTACGCAAATAAATGTTTGCAATTTTTAAAGAATAAAAATAATGCGCTTTTGTCGGCACAACCAAGTAAACCAAGTAAATATCAATAAGTTACTCAAATATAAATGGAAATCAATCACCAAAAAAAAGTTCGTATGTCACTCAAATTTGGGTTAATTTTGTGAGTTACTGAAATTATGGTTTATAATTTTATGTAAAAATTTGTTAATTTAAAACATAACAAGCTACTAAATTAAAAGTTAATAATTTGAAAACAACCACAAAAATATTGATAAGTCAATCCAATAAGATTTGGTATCTTCAAATTATTTGGTAACTCGAATGGTGATGATTGGTAAATCTTTTAAATTAGAATTAGTAGTTCAATACCAGAGTGGAGATATAACTCTAAAACTGCAAATTATGCAAATAAATTTGAGTTTGGGACACCTAAAGTGCCATAACTTGATACGGGAGGACACTTAAGTGCTATAACTTCAAAATGGTACACTTGAGTGCAAGTTTCGAAGTTAAATGAAACACTTAAGTGCCACTCGGCGAAAATCCGGTCAAATGGCCGACGTGGCAATTTTCGGGCGAGTTTGGTCCAAAACGGTGTCGTTTTACACGCCGACGTGACGAGAAAATGCAAAACGACGTCATTTCGTGTCGACATGTAAATAATAATATAAAAATTAATTAAATTAGATTTAAACTTAATTTTATTTAAAATATTCTAAAAAGTAAGAAAATTTTTAAAAAAAAAAAAAGGGGAGGTCGAAGGGGGCGGCCGAGAGCGAGCCCTCGCCGCCGCCACCTCCTCGCCGTCGCCGGAAGGGCCGGCGATGGAGGGAGGAGGGTCGGCCGGGGTCGCGTAGGCCCCCGCCTACCGGCGGCGAGGGCCACGATCCTTGCCCCGAGATCCGGGCAAGGGCTCACGGGCCCTCGCCGCCGGCCGACCCGGCCTCGCCGGCCCCTTGGTCGTGGCTTGGTGACCTTGGCCGACCCTCCCCACTTCATCGCTGGCCTTCCTGGCGGTGGCGAGGAGGCGGCAAGGGCCCGCGACCCTCGCCCCACGCGAGCCCTCCCCCGATCCGGAGCGAGGGTCGCGGCCCTTGCCCAAATCCGGCGAAGACTCGTGAGCCCTCACCACCTCCCCGTCACCGCTTGGAAGGGCCGGCGACTGAGTGGGGAGGGTCGACCGAGGTCACCGGGCTTTGGCCAAGGGCCGAGAACGTCGGCCGAGGTCACCGAGCTCTGGCCAGGGGCCAGGAACATCGGCCGAGGTCACCGGGCTCGGCCAGGGTCGGGACGTCGCCCGAGGTCACCAAGCTCGGCCGGGGCCGGGGACATCGGCCGACCGGCGGCGAGGGCCACAAGCCCTCGCCGCCCGTCAGCCAAGGGCTAGCGACCTTGGCTGACCCTCCCCCTCCATCGCCGGCCCTTCTCGGTGACGGCGGGAGGCGGCGCGGTGAGGGCTTAGCCCTCGGCCACCCCCTTCGAACTCCCCCTTTTTTTTTTTTTCTTTTTTCTTTTTTTTTTTAAATTTTTCTTAAAATTTTTAAAATTTTTAGAATATTTTAAATAAAATTAAGTTTAAATCTAATTCAATTAATTTTTATATTATTATTTACACGTCAAACACAAAACGGCGTCGTTTTTGCATTTTCTCGCTAGGTCAGCGTGCAAAACGACGCTGTTTTGGACCAAACTCGTTTGAAAATGGCCACGTCAGCCATTTGACCAGATTTTCGCCAGAGTGGCACTTAAGTGTTTCATTTAACTTCAAAACTGGCATTCAAGTGTACAATTTTGAAGTTATGACACTTAAGTGTCCTTCCGTGCCAAGTTATGGCACTTGGGTTATTCTTCTGCCAAATAAATTTTGATAACTTATTGCAGAAGTTGAAAATTCAGAAATAATAAAATAAAAATTAGTATTTTTTTTTTTTTGTAGAAAAATGTTAGTAACTTAATCACTACCTTTTACCAACAAACTTGTTCTTTTATGACAAATAAATCCTACAACCATAATCCAACTCTTGTACTTCCATGAATCTTTGAGTGAGATTGTGGATTCTTCTAGTTCAGTGCATACAAAGAGAGTATATTTCAAAGGATGATGCGCTTCATAAAACTTTTGGAATGTTGGTACAAGGCAAGAGTGAGGACTTGTGAACCTGTGCTGTTCACTTAGGTAATCAACCTTACTAGCTGCTTTTCGAGACTGACGCATTGTAACTTCATGAAATAATATTAAGCTGAGCTAAAAGTTTCTAGTTGAACAAACAGAAAGGGAGTTTTTATTTCAAGTATCTTCCCTTGGCATGGAATTTTGACTAATGGGGGGTAGATGCACATTCCGTGAAAGGAATAGCACTGCCTTGCTTTTGATACCAAGTTAGAATTTCTATAAATTTTGACATCAAAATAGATATGGAAAATCATAAAAAAATATCCTAAGTATCTATGGGAGATACCTAAATATTTCTAACGCATTTAATCACATCTCATGTGGATGTTAAGCCAAAACTCCGGGGTTGATGAAAAAATCAGTATTTTTGCACAAGTTTAGACGAGCATCCTTGGAACGGATACCTAAGAATGACCTTCAGGCTTGGAGAACATTTTGGGTTTTATAGAAGAATCCAGGTCACTTCCAAGCAGCACCTATCTAGATCCAGGCGAGGGCGACATTGCTTGAGACCAGTAAGGGTAACCTTGCCAGCCATTGTCAAAGCCTAATGATCGGTAGAGGAAGAAGGAAAAAGAAAATTAAAAAAAAATAATTATAAAATTATACTAAAAATAATTAAAAATTCAAAAAAAAAATTCAAAATTTTGTTTATGTGAGTGCAAGCCATACTACATACGACGGGCAACATCAATTCCAATAATTTCTCATCAAAAATTGATCAGATGAACTATATTGACAATTTTTTTTAAAAGTTCTATAACTAAATTGGCCAAATTAAAATGTTTTTTTTTAGTAAGAAATATATTGAGCTTTAACCAAACTATACAAAAGGTAATCGCGGCACCAAAACTTACACTCAAAATGACAAAGAGTCATAGCGAGTGGAAGGGTGCAGGGATGGAAAAGGATTGCCAAAACAGCGGCAAAACCAGCCAACCCGCAAGACACAAACACGGCAAAGAAAACAGCCTAAAGGTAGCAAGTACACTAAATTAAAATGTTTATTACTAAATTGACACAAATTCTATAGAGTTAGAACATTTTTGGTAATTTTCCCTTCATTATCTTCGAAAGTAAACTAAATAAGGATATTCAATTCATCGAAGACACTACGCGAGCATGCTATGCAATATCAGCTTTATATAGCATGCTCTCTCCCAGTAAGAGGACTGAAAGTTCTACCACCACAAAAAGAAAAAGAAGAACGACACGTCAGAACGAATTGGTTAATTTGCGACAGGTACATACAATTACATCTCCTGAAAATGTTAAGCTAAAATTCAGGGGTACAAAACGGAGAAAAAGAAGTCACCGGTGTTGACGAAATGATCAGGATTTACACAGACGGACATCCTTGGAAAGGATATCTAAGAATGACCTTGGCCCTGGAGAACACTTTGGGTGCGACTGAAGAATCCGGGCCACTTCAAGCAGCGGTGACGGTTCAAATGCTTGGGATGATTTGGAATTGGTACTGTTGATCACTATTTCGTCCAGCCAAAGTGCATTCTGGAGGAGAAACTTGAGCAGGGAAAGAACAGGTTCCCATGCCAGCAGATTGGCACCGCGATCAACAATCTCAACATGCTTGAGATGCATCAAACACTGATAGATCCTCCCCCTTACCAAATTCCAAAATTCTTCTCCAGCAAAGATGCGATGGCCTACACTCTCCGCATTCAACTCAATCTGCAGATGTACAACATCATGACTAAGGAGGAGATACACATTTGGAACTAGATGAGACAAATATCGAGCTTTGAGAGTATAATATAGCATTTACAACACCAAGAGAAATATAAATCTATTGAGAATCCAAAATGTCAATTAAATAGACAGGGACAAAAATAATTTTCAATCACGAGAAGAAAAGAAAGACAGGTTTATACGCGGCCTAAGGCTAAAATTCACAATCTGTATATGTTCAAGCAAATCTGGTGTTAAATTAACCCAGTGAACTGAGAGGGTTCTAGCAGCCGTGTACCGCAGAATTGGGGTGCAAGTTGTTTGTAAGAATAACTTCTCCAAGAGCCGCGTACTTTCGAGTATTTTCACTATAGCCTCAGGAGCTCCCTCATGACCTGCTGTGCCGAGTAATATCAGATGCCGACATTCTAAGGATGGAAGAGACATATCTCTCTCCTCCATTAGCAACAGCACCTAAGCACATCATTGTGGTGAGAGAAGCAGAAACTGATCACTTTACTTTCTCTAAGCACTAAAGAAGATTAAATATAAGACATGCTTGCAATTCCAAAGACCTCTCACAATAGCCAACAGACCAAACGAATGAGCAAACAAGGACATCAGATTTTAGTCTTATCGAAGCCAATGTAATGCTGGACCCATAAAGGTGATATCAGCTTAGGTGTGAAAAGTTCTTTTATGAAAAGGAAAAGAGCCTTATCCAGCAAAAATTCTGTTGATAAGATGACAAGGTTTCTCTGAAATAACAATTATTTGAGCATGGTATCATCAAGCACCAATAAACAATCTCACAATTTATCTAATCAAATGGCAGAATGTGTGATGCATGTCTGCAACTTGAACCAGGAATAATAGGGCTAAAAGAATCGGCTTGCACCTGAAGGCACCAGCTTCCCATCACTAATTTCATGACATGATGCAGCCTCTTGAGAAGCCCCTTGACAAGATTGGCACGAGCCTTAACCTTATCGAGTGCAATTTTCATGTTGAAATTTAACTCGGCCTCAATCAAGGAAGATACTTCATCTAGTCTAAACTTTCCCCCTCGAGAATTGCCCAATAGACGCAATTTGAGAAGATGTGGGGCCGAAATTTTCAGCATTGAAGCTCGACCACGAAACACATGAGAATCAATCACCAACTCTCTAAAACTTTTTGATTCAACCATGATGTGCTTGACGCCCACGCAACTTTTCAACTCAAGGAACTCTAGAACAGGGCTGCCACTCAAAACTCTCATCATCCCATCATTGTTCAACTTTGCATAATCAATGCGCAATGTCTTCAGCAAACACCAATTCACAGTGCCGAACACCCTAAAACAGCATTGGGACACATGCAAATTCACCAGCGTGGTGCAGCAGAACAAGATTCGCGGCAACAGAAAATCTTTGTAGCGCAAGTAACGCAGGTTTACTGATACCTCTTCAACACCGTGCTTGATGGCAAACTGGAGCCACCTATCAAGACTTGATTGTATCAAGGCGAAACAAGGACCATCATAGAGGAATCTTTTTGCCTTAATTGCGGTGCAGCGTAACAGCACCGAGTCAACAAAAGTGATGAAGCTCTTCAGGATACTGCCAAGGGGCAAAGAGAAACTCATATACTGATTAGAGGTCCAAGTGGAACGCCATCGCTTGGACAAGACGCTGGTTTTGACAGCGTCTTTTGTGGTCATGAAGGAGAAGATATGAAGGATTATGGCATCGGGCAATTCGCTGATGTAATCCACTGAGTTTCGCCTTTCATCTTGATTGGAAGGAGGTAACCGAGCACGTTTGCCTGCTGATGATGATGAAGAGTAAGGTTGGCAAGAAATGTGACAAAAAGACTATATAAACTCTTATCAGCACATAAGGAAAGTAACTAAACCCTAAAAAGTCCCATGGCTTTTCTTCAAAAAAAGAAAAAAAGATAAATCAAAAGCGAACCAAGAGATAGCACATGAAGGAATTGAGATCGAAAACCCAGAGGAAAGCTTGAGCTACTTAGGGAATGGAGGCATTACAAAGAATGGAAGAGCGAGAGAGCAACAAAGTCCACCGGAGTATGAGAATTTGCAGAGAAATTGCAGAAGAGGAACAAGCAGGAGAGAAAATGAGGTAGAGACAGAGGGAGAGATTTGATTAGAGGAGTGGAGGCTAACTTATTAGATTAATGGGCAGGCCAAACCAACCTGAACTTCAGAAGGAACAATTATTCTGAGTTTTCCAAACTAACTACTGTTGATTTGCTTGAGGCTGATCCACAGCTAAGGAATTAGGATTTGGTTGGCTTTGGCCTTGATTTTTTGGATGCATAACTTAAGATGACATACAATGTATACAAGTTATGTTAGTGAATCAAGAAACCGGATCGATACATGCATAGCAGCAGCAAATGCAAATAGCAAAGAAAGATTAAAGGAATGAGGGATAGATGCACCCTGAGGACGACCTTTAATTACTTCAAATTGAAACTTTCTGAGCAAGTGATACTAGATGGATAATGGATATGCAAAAACAGACAAACAATTACTCACTCATTTTCTTTTCGGCAAGTACTAAATAAAAATCTCTGTGAAGTTCATGTACATGAAGTGATCTTGAAATCTTAAAGAAACAAAAGAATAAAAGAGTAATGTAAATTATCTTTTGCAAGCATGCATCTTTTGACGCCATAAGAGAGACTCACTTTTAAAAAAGAAATTTTGAGGCAAAGATGTGGGAGGAAGTTACAAAATATGCAAGCATTTGGCCCTTTCTAGTTGAACTTGTTCTTCACAAATGCATATCTGATTCTATGAAGCAAACAACCAAGATCTTACAATTCTTAAATCAATAGGTTACAAATGAAACAAAGAAATTCAAATGTGCCACTGCCCGTGGTATAAATGAGTATTTAAGGTTACAAATGAGCAAGAATGGCAAAAAGAAATTAACTTCAGGGTACTAAAACGAAAATCCACCAAAAGTTCCATGTGCCGGTGGAGCATTTACCCTATAAATAAGCAGCACAGCTTGTCGTGGGTATAGGAATGTGTACCATGTAAAGCCCAAAAAAAGGAAAATTCCAGGGCCAGTCCTAAAATTTGTTATGCTAATGTGCTTAAGTCCTAAAACTTTCATTTCATGCATTCAAGTCACAATACTTGCAATTGAATACACTTGATTCATTCCATTAATTCTGTCAATTTTAAGTGGAAGGAAGATGCATCTTTTAATACTATGTGGCCATTAATAAATAAAAAAGTCATGTGGATTTTCCGTCCACTAAAACATAAAAGAGCTAATGGAAGAGCTAAAGTGGATGACTATCACAAATTTTAGGACTTAAGTGCACACAATGAAAGTTTTAGGACTCAAATGCTGTATCATAACAATTTTTAGGACTTAAGTCCCTAAAAAACAATGAATCAATAAAATAAAATAAAAAATAGTGCAAGCACATGAATGAAAATTTGTGTAAGACGAAATATACATATATGTAAATATACAAGGGGATAACAAAACAGAAATTCCAATCCCTATATCAATGGTATCAAGTAACAGGAACTTAAGTCGTACCCAATTCCTCACTGCTATTCCCCGATGGCAAAGCATTAGGTAAGGTACTCTGAGACTTTGTCTCCATTTTCAACATCTTCAAAGATATCTTCCTCAAATAGTAAGGCTAAAAGGGAAAGGAAGCAGAAATCACTCAATCACTTCATAATAGACCAACTAATTAAATAATCAAATTAGAAAGAAAATAAAGAAGATATCAATTTGAAACTATAACTTAAAACTCAGTATAATATCACAGCACTGAGCAAACCTGATATCACTGGTGCGAAGCTAATTTTAAATATTTAAACGATTCCAGTTACTACATAAATGCACGCATCATAGGAATTCTCAATAAAAGAACGCTTTTCAAAAATTTTTAAGCACAGCCTATCCGGTTTGTTTATGCATCCTCTATCCACATAGAAACTTGATACAGAATAAGTAAGCACTAGCTCCCGGGAAACTTCATAAAATGCTATCAAAAATAAGATCGAAGAGAATGAAACGCACATGGTGGACATGGACATCATATAATACCTGGCTTGTTGCAGAAGCGTAAATTTTTCATTCTAACTTCACGGCAATTTTATTGAGTTCACGCAAATCCTCTGGACCAGAAACAGGAAGATGTCTCTTCAAAGTCTCCATTCTGCATATCAAAAGAGATTTGCACTTCAGCTGCAATTATTTCTGGCCAATCATTTTCTCATCAATGATAAATAAGATTTCATTAAGAAGTACCAAGGGGGTACCACCCCTAACAAAATGGCTAAAAACAGAAGACACCCATATACAATATAATGCACAAAGACTTTCCAGCATTTCCACCAAACTATGTGTGACATTGGACTTTCCTGCTACACCAAAAGTGAGGGTGTACAAACAATTATCCCTAAAAAAATCCCACGAGGATTCAACTCCTTGAAATGCTCTTTTATTCCTTTTTCTCCAAATGAGCTAAAAAAACAAGGAGAGGAATCATCTTAGTAATATTTTCTTTATGACACACGAACTGAAAGTCCCTCTCCAAGCCCTAAGTTTGTGTCATACTGTGCCTAAGGTCAACCAATTTACTCCTAAAATTGCAAAAACTGTGGCCCAAATCTTTCTGGTCCAGCAACATTGTAAAACTTAATGATTCATGCTCTCTTCTTTAGTCTTGCACAAAAATAAAATAGTATCCCTACCATTTCCCACTTTAATGGAAAGTCTGTTTTCAAAAGCATTTCATCCTTGCCTAACGTGCTTCCAAAGCCTGACTCCATGTGTTCATCAGATTTTGTTATCCACTCTGTATCTTCCGAACCAAACTTTGCAATGAGTACCCCCCTTCAAGGGCTAGTTTTCTCCCCCATTAAATCTCCGCAACAATTGTACAAGCAAAGCTTTAGTATACAAGAACCAATGACTTTACCCCCAACCCCCTCCCCTCTCTCCACACCCACCCCCCCCCCTTAAAAAAACAAGAAAAAGAAACTGATTGTGTTACAATAGTCCAATTAAGTAAATGAAATCTCGGGTTGTCATCCCTCCCCAAAGAAACTTTTTGTATGCTCTCAAGTCCTTTTGCCACTGAAATAGGGATTGGAAACAAATAAAGAAAGCAAATCAGAAGATTAGGAAGCCCACGCTTCATCCACATAAATCTACCTCCCTTGAACAAATAAGCCATCTTCCACCCACTTAAACTCTTTTCAAATCTTGTATCATTAGATTCCATGCAGCTTTTGCTTTGTAAGTGGATCCCAACTGCAACCCCAAGTACTTTATAGGTACGCTGGCAACCTTACGACCAAGAATCCAAGATATTTCTTGCAAATTTACATTCTCACTCAAAGGAGTTATTTCACTTTTTTCCCAAATTCACTTTCAGTCCCAAGACAGCCTCAAAACATACAAGTGTAAAATTTGTTTGATGTCATCCTCCAAGAAAATTATGGCATCATCCACAAATGAAAAAGGAATTATGGAATCTTCATTACAAGCATTGTCAACTGTGAAACCACTAATCTAACCAGTAGCTTTAATCAGCATCTTGCTCAACACTTCCAAATCCAACACAAGTTCCAAAAGTGACAGAGGACTGCCTTAAATCTCTAGAACACTTGAAGAAACAACTTGGACTGCCATTCACCATAACCAAGAAAATCTATGAAGAAATGCTTCTTAAATTCCATCTACATGACTGGTCACCAATGCCCATTCTTCTTACACATACAACAAGAACTCCCATGATTTATGATCATAGGCCTTCTCTATGTCGTATTTGCAAATCACTCCTGCTTCTCTTTCCTCAAGACAATCATCCGCCTCATTGGCAGTAAGAATAGCATCCAATGTTTGACAAGCTTCCATAAATGCAATTTGAAAAGGTCCCAAAAGATGAGGTAGAACCTTTTCAAATGACCAGAACAAGTTACCCGCCAAGTATTTGGCTGAAAATCCTTAACATCCGTTGCACCAGGCTCCTTCGGAATGATAACTAAGAATGTACAATTTAGATTATCTACAAACTTCCCCCCCTACTCTGGAACTCCTTCAGAAGGTCTTCAATAACATTATCCAATTCTCCTGAACAATTTCAATGCAAATCCATCAGGACCTAGTGCCTTATCTCAATTACACTCCAAGACTGCCCTTCTAATCTCCTCCTCTATAAAAGGCATCTGCAGCATCTCAACCATATTGGGATCAAGGGAAGCCTCCAAAATTACAGTCTCCCGAAACATCTCTCCCTGTATAAATCAGCATAGAATTCTACATAACCACACACTCATGGCATCCACATCTTCAACAACCATCCCAAAAACTTCCAACTCACTAAGGAAGTTGTCTTCTATGAGCATTGGCCATCTTACGGAAGGACTTCGTGTTTCTATCACCCTCATCAAACCAAATCTCCTGAGAAATATGTATCCAGGAGGTTTCTTTCATTAGAATCAACAAAGTAACAGTTTTTTTCAATTCCATTCTCCTAAAGCGCTCTTCCTTCATTAAGATCATCCGGTCTCCTTATCGTCAAGCCTTTCAACTTCTTAAATTGTCTCTTTAACTTTGTTTTCCACATTTCCAACCTTCTCATGACTTTTTTGTTTCAGAATATACCTTCGAAGCAAAAGCAAAGGTGGCATACCCTCTAAAAGAAATATTCTTCCAATAATTGAGAACTATCTCCTTGAAATCTTCTACTGTGAGCCACATATTTTTTAAACCGGAAGGGAGATGGGCCCCATTTAATACCTATCTCCTCTAACACAATTGGATGGTGGATGGTGGTCACTCAAGGTAACAAATTTTGAATCTAGCTCGGATTGATATCCTCCCATATTGTTGAAACTAGGAACCGACCAATGCATGAAAAGGATAGCCCCTCCCCGTCCCTGGACTGAGTATATCCCCCACCTACCAATGACAAGCCAATTAGGCAAATGGTATCTAAGATTCGCCGAAGTTCCCTCATGCAAGCTATGTCAGTACCAATCCCATTCTGTTCATGTGTACATAATACCATGTTGAAGTCTCCCCCAATCACCGAAGGCACTCCCCATTTACTTCTAACATCAGAGAGCTAATCCCCAAAAGAACTCCCAGCACTACCCTCTCCAGGACCATAAACCACTGTAAACACCCGTTCTTCCCCATTCTCTGCACCAGCAAACAGGCACAAAACACTAAATTGGCCCACTAAGCAAACTACTAAGTCGAATAAGTTCTCATTGCACATCACTACAATGCCACCACATGTTTAAAACACCAGTAATTCTTCCAGTTCCAACTACAGCATCTAATTCCCCATACACCCGTTTTACCAGGTTCTACAACTGCATGGTAATCCATCCACCATTTCAAGTTCTCAATAGAGAGGTATATCGACAATCTCCTCCATCTGGCGTACTCCGTTGCTCTTAACAACTCCTCCTTTTCAGCCTCTAACACAAGCTCAAAAGATTGTCATTCCACAAAACCCGTTTACCCCTGTAGGTCTCTTACAACGAAACCAGCCTCCACAATTACACGGCAAAGAAGATAAAGAGGGAAAGAGTCTTCAACGTCTCAGAGAAAGCAAACAGCAGAGAAAAAAAGAGGAAAAGAGCCTACATAGCCAATGGAGCCTTCGTCAAAGGCTCACCAGAGTTCATGGCGCTCAATGGAGGTTAAGGAGGTAATATAGTCAAAAAAATCCAGTGGACAACAGATAAAAAGATCCAGTGGAATTTGCATATCGTTCAACAAATTATGGATAGCTTTCTACCAGATAAGAAAGCAACTAGGAAATGATCCAAAATAACACACATAAGAATTCACAAACCTATAAAACTTTGGTGACACCTAAACCCACACACATTAATAGCATCTACTTCTATTACAGGTGGCACAGGTGAGAGTTTAACCATTGCAACTCACGGTAAGTGAAGAAAAGGTTTCCTGTGGAAAACCTTTGGGCCTTCAACACCTATTACGACTTTATTGACAATATTGAATTGGAGAAGGAAAAATCAGATGATCGTCCATGTATCTCTTCCAGTAAGAGCTTGTATAAACTAAATATATTTGAGATTAATAAAAAATAACGCAACCTACAAGCAATGATACGCCTAAAAATCCTTAGGCTCCGATAAGTAAATTTTTGTCACGAGCATGACAGCCATCTTCCAGTAACTGTTCTCCTACCAGAAAGCCACGTGGCATTACTTCTGCTATTATGTTCATCTACATACTATGGTAAGCCCTCCTGGTAATAGAAGACAATCCATTTCAATCAAGAAAGAAATATAACCATCTTCTTATGCTATATAATCACCAATGTAACAAGAGCATCCGGCCTACATACCCTTTCAATCCCCTATTGAAAATTAATCAAGACTAAACTATCCAACGAGAAAACATTACAGCGAAAGCTACCTCAGAATTCATGTCGTGCCTCGACCTAATAACATGACCATATTTGCTAAAGCCTTGGGAATCGGGCACTCACATCTTGTTGACGATCCTCTCCCGTGAGTTGGGCGGCAGATGAGCCCTCCAGTCGCCCCCATCAAGCGCACCTCCAGCGCCCCCGCCTCCTCCCCCACCACCTGGCACGACCAGCAGACACACCCACCCACCCCAGCACAACCAATGCGCGGCTTCAAGAACCCATACCCAAAAGTCCTCCCCCCCTCGAGAACCCAAAAAGAAGGGTGCGTCGGTCTCATCTCTTTGATGAAAAGGGATAACTTTCCGCCGAAATGCGATCGGAGGAGGGAGAGAGAGGGGGAGACGCAAGGTGAGGCGATTGGGCAAGAGAATCCATAAAGTGGGTCGCTTTTCATTACTATTTATTCTATTTTCAAAAACTGATTTTGGATAAAAAAAAAAAACGCGTTTAATAACTATTCAAAATTTCTGATTCGAAATAATTACGTTTGATAGCGTGCTCATCGGTTCTGTTCCAACTTAATATTTTTTTCAACTTTTAAATAAATTTTTTTGCTTTTTTTCTTCTTCTTTTTTCTTTTCTTTGACGAGGGCTGGAGACCTCACCGAAGTATATCGCCGCCATGGCGAGGTCGGCCTCATCGGCCCGAGCCTTGCCCATGGCTAGGCCGACCTCACCAAGGCTGGGCGAGGCCTGCCTAGCCACCCGCTAGTGGCCAGCGCCTCACTGGGGCGAGCGAGGCCCACCTGGCCACCGGCGAGGCTTGGGTGTCGCGAGGCTCGACCTCGCCGGTGGACAAGCGGAGCCTCACCGGGCTAGGTGAGCCTCGCTAGGGCTGGATGGGCCTCGCCCAACCGCGGTGAGGCTTGCCTAGCTCCCAACGAGGCTCAGCCTTCGCCGATGGCTGGGTTTGCCTCCGGTGAGCTTGTCGAATCAGTGGACGGCGACTGGCGATGGGCGGTGACGGACGATAGCAAGTGGTGGTGGACGGCAATCACGGGATAGTGGAAGGGAAGAAGAAGACTTTCACTATTTTAATTCATCGAGAATCACATTTTTTTTTATTCTCAAACAAAATTCCAAAAATTCCCAAACCGATTCCAGGGACTTAACAAAAATCATAATTAGGCACTGTTTGGTAAGTGCCTAAGTTTTTGGAGTTTAATGCATAAAAAGAGTATACGAGGTCCTTACCAAAAAAAAAAAGCATACGAGGTGGGCGATGACATGATGTACAGAGCAAAGCGAGAGGAGGAGGAGGATGTAGAGAAGATGAAGAAGATTGGCCGTTACTGACATGGCCACCTTGTGTTGTCGTTCTTGGTCTGGGGTCGGGTCCCGACCTCCTCGACCCTATTCTTTTCAGTCGTGAGTTTGAAATTTGTAAGTAAATTGGAGCATCTAGGGAAAATTTCATAAAAGGGTTCGAAATACTTTCATTTTTTAAAATAAGAGCCCAAAATGGATTTTGTTTCAAATAAGGGCTGAAGTAATTATACTTGTTTCAAATAAGAGCTTGGTAAGGACATTTTCATCATTTTCCCTTTTTTTTCTTCTTTCATTCCTTTTTCTTTATTCCTTCTCCCTTTTTCGCCGGTGGCTAGCCGCCCCCAGCAATGCCAGCGGGTGAGGGCCGCCTTCCCTTGATCCAGTGAGGGCCACCCTCATGGCCGTT
Source organism: Eucalyptus grandis (assembly GCF_016545825.1). Lineage (NCBI taxonomy): Eukaryota > Viridiplantae > Streptophyta > Magnoliopsida > Myrtales > Myrtaceae > Eucalyptus > Eucalyptus grandis. The sequence continues at coordinate 49,544,985 of NC_052616.1, read as the reverse complement.
AATGAAGTCAGCCTTCACCGACTACGGGCAAGGCCACCCTTGCCAAATCTAGCAAGGGTCGGCTTGCAAGCCCTCGCCTAGGGCCAGCGAAGGCTCGACACCCATCGTTGATAGGAGCTAGTGAGGGCTCGACTACTACTGGCGATGGGTGTCAAGCCGTGGCCTAGGGTCGGAGAGGGTCGACCTCACTGACACCCACAAGGGGCGACCTCTCCCCCAGGGCAACCCTCACCTAGCCCTTTGTGGGCATTGCCAATGGCCGATTAGCCATCGGTGAAGAAGGAAGAAAAACTAGAAAAAAGGAAAGAAAGAAAAAAAATGACAAAAATGTCATTGATTATGTTCTTATTTGAAATAAGTATAACTACTTAGACCCTTATTTGAAATAAGGTTCACTTTAAACTCTTATGTAAGAAAATGAGGACACTTGGGCCCTTTTTGGAATTTTCCCTTGAATCTATAAATTTTGACATCAAAATAGATATAGAAAATCATAAAAAATATCCTAAGTATCTATGGGAGATGCCTAAATATTTCTAATGCATTTAATCACATCTCCTGTGGATGTTGAGCTGAGGGGTACTTAACAGAGGAAAAGTCATCTGTGTTGACGAAAAAATCAGTATTTATGCACATGTTTAGACGAACATCCTTGGGACGGACACCTAAAAATGACTTTCGTGCTTGGAGAACACTTTTGGGTGTGATAGGAGAATCCGGGTCACCTCTGTGCAGCCCCCATCTAGATCCAAGCGAGGGCGACCTAGCTTGAAACCAACAAGGGCAATCCTCGCCAGTCATTATTTGTGCCCGGTTACCAGCCATCGCCGAGGCCTAGTGATTGGTAGAGGAAGAAGGAAAATGAAAAGAAAAGAAAAATATTATAAAATAATGATAAAAAAAATAAAATTAAAAAAAAAAGCATTAAAATATTTGCTCACATGAATGCAGGTTATGCCATGTAGGACGGGCGACATCAATGCAACAATTTTCAGTCAAAATTGACATTGATGAATTTTAAAAAATTCAATGACTAAATTGTTCATTTTAAAATATTTATTATAGAATTGACAGAAGTTCTATAGATTTAAGATTTTTTTGTAATTTTTCCTTCATGACCTTCGAAAGTAAACTAAATAAGTATATTCAATTCATTGATGATGCCACGCAAGCGTGCTATGCGATATCAGCTTTACATAGCATGCTTTCTCCAGGTAAGAGGACTGAAGGTTCAATGACCACAAAAGAAAAGAAGAATGAAACGTCAAAACGAATCGGTTAATTTGCGAAAGGTACAGGCATTGAAATAGATCATGCACCTTTCAATGTTATTCAACAAAATGAAGAACAGTAGAACACAGCAATCCACTTCCATCGCAGCAGATACCAATATGAAGCGTCCCCTTCCCAAATCCCAAATCGGTTAATTTTGTCTATTTTATAAAAAACTTTACAAAGATAATTCAAAATTTGCAACACTGCTTTGTTTCCATATGTATATTTGTACAAGTTTCTTCATATGTTGTCAATAACTTCTTTCCATTAACAAATAATACAAATTTAATCATTACGATTCTTAATTAGTAATGTTATGGCGGAGGAAATAGAAAATGTGTGAAAGAAAGCAATCATATATTCAATTTTTGTATCAAAGAAACAAAGTGCTGTACATAAATTATTCTAACACATATAAATAAAAGTTGTAGATGCTTCTGCACTCATATTAGTATTTTTACCCTCAAATTACCAATATTAATCCGAATAATGACTATACAGTATCCTTTACAATTTTAATAATTTATTTATAAAAAAAAAAGGACGTGCCGTTTTCCTTTTTATTGGTTTTTGCTTGATCTTGGAGGAGGCATATAATCTAACTAAGATTGTTTTGATTGAGTGTAATAATGCTAACTACTTTGGAGTTAAAACTTTCGATTAAATAAATGAATCTTCAATCTCCCTATACTACATAGGACATTAAAAGCGTTTTTCAATTTCATATTTCGGCCCGAGATTATAATATACTTGCCCACTGCAAGACGAATAGCAAAAGTATATACTAAATAATTGACAAAAAGATAATTTGAAGATAGCCCTTTAATACGCACATAACACAAGTCACCCCCATCACTTAAAATATCATACACTCGTCACAAAGTTTCTCAAAGATTTAAAATTACTTCTAATTTTATCATAGTACCATAAATTGGATCGATTTACTAAAATAATCCAAATCACTTTCTTTTTTTCATGTATCTAATGTTCATGCGCATGTTTGTGTATGTTTTATCGGTTGGTGTGTCAAGTAAGGTTGACAAAGATATTAACAGAGAATTAAAATCTCCCCATTATTTTACCATGACCAATGTTCAAAATCTCATGACAATAATTTCCAATATCTGATTTGTCTGCATTTCGATGATCTGATTTGGCTTCTATGTCAATCCACCAACATCTTATTAAACCCCTCCAGGTCCTCAAAATCCATTCGTGGCGGGAAGCATGAATGTGTAATTTATATATATCGTGAGATATTTCTATAATTATGTTTCTATCTTTACATTTGATGATCCTATAAAGATATATCATACAACCCTGATTAGGGTTGGGCCACCATAGACGCTCGTCTTATTTTCTCTAAACATCAACGTGGAGATGGCGTCTGCGGCAAAGGAGGTTGATCACGTCAGCCGCTTGCGGGACGTCATAATCCACCGCATCTTCTCCTTCTTGCCCTTCAAAGACGTGGTCACGACCAGCGTGCTGTCCAAGCAATGGCGTTTCACTTGGACCTCCACTCCATACATCGATCTCTCTCTCCCCTTGGTGTATTGTTCCTTCGATCGACAGAGCGGTGAGACTCTGCAATGCTTCTAAGATAGAGAGGTTCCAACTTGATGCTATTGTCATCAGCGAGATCGACAGGGCACTGAGTCTCTGCACTGCTTCTAAGATAGAGAAGTTCCATCTCGATGCTAATGTCATCATCGCTGAAGATGCTTCGTTGGGCTCTGAACGCATGTCTCATGAGTTACATCGAACCTTGAACGATTGCGTATCGCTGGTGAGCTTGTGAGTATCTGGATGTCATCTTTCAGGGGATGCTATCATCAACTGGCCTTCTCTTAAGAAAAACGTCGATTGTTCAGTAGCAAAGGATGTGATCATTGATTCATTTGGGTCTATGAGAACTTAAGATGTATCGTACCAGATCAAACAAGCTTGTTTGTTTTTCATTTTTCTTTTTGTACTTAATATCACTGCTATGTTTATAATTTCTCTTAATTAGCTCCAAAAAAAATTACTGTCCATGTGTGTTTTCTGTTCAAGAACAGGGATTTTTTAAAGCTTTGCCCCTTTGATGAGAAGCAATTCTGGCGCTCACAGAAGGAATTCTATTGTGTGGCAAATCATCTTAAAAGGGTTGAATTTATAGAGTGGGAATTTGACGACGAAAATCAAAACTTTTGCTTGATCTGGCTAAGTTTCTTCTTCAGGAGGCAATTGGATTGGAGAAGATGATAATTAACATTGAATTAAGGACATCGCCTCGACGAGTACCCACCGACCCTCATGATCTTTGGGATTTTCATGATGTGATTCAGCTGCAAAAAGGCTGTCAGAGATCACAAGTACACAGGATGCATTTGGTTCGGATTTCTCAGGAAACTTTGGGGCTCCAAAATCCATTGGACAATTGCAAATGGCATTCTGCAAATTCTTTGGAGAGCTTTAAGAAGATGCAATTGCATCTCCAAAGGCCTGTCAAAGCCTTTGGCTTAATGGAGCATTAGAGGTGCCTTGAGAAGTCCCTAGTTTTATGGAAAAAATGCCACACTGTACACCCCTAGATTTGCATGACATAGGAATGGAAATTACATTGCTCGTCTCTTTTTGTGCCACTTTTGACAATGTGCGATTAAGTTGGGTTTGACAAAATGCTTTGATATCGCTTCATTTTAAGTTTTCCAAGTCTTGGCTTATGTTCGGATCGAACTTCCCCAACTTTCACTGGCAATTTTCCGTCTGAAATCCAAAAGTTTTTCAATCCATTTCGAGCTCCGTTTGGTTCAGTTATGCGGGGACGCCTTAACGTAACCGGATGGCGAGATCAATGTGTTTACTTGTGCAACAAGGAGGGGTTCAATTTTCCTTTCTTAGGGAAAGCAGGAGTTGGTATGTGAAAGTCGTGGGGTGGCCTCTCACATATGTTGCTGGATAATGAGCCTCCTTTTAAGCCCTTTTTTTTTCCCCTTTTCTATTTGTCGGATCTTTATGATTAATGTCGATAGGTTATTCAAGCAAGAATTGACAACCTAAATCTAGTAATAGTTAATCGAAACATTCTCTTAAACCACTCAAATTAAGGTTGGCTATTTGATATAAGAGATGTTCAATTTAAAACGTTAGTAAGTTACGTAAACAGATTAGTTAGTTATTAGGAAATAATTCAGAAACAATCAAATAAGTACTTATTTATTTTCAAGACAATCAAATAAACTTAGATAAGTCAAACAAGTAAAAATTAATAACCTTCAACTAATTGGTAACTTACTGGAGAAAAATTGGTGACTCGCTTAAATGAAGATTGATAATTCGATAAAAACTTTAGCCTTAAAAGATTGGTATGTATTGGAAATTATAATAATAATAAAAAAGTGATTTGGAAACAATCAAATAAAGGTTACGAAGAAAAAAGTTGGTAACATAAAGCAAAGGTAAACAATCGTATAAAAGTTACGAAATTAAAAGTTAATAATTTGAAAACAATGACAAAAATATTTTTCAGTCAATCCAATAAGATTTGGTATCTCAAATGAGGATGGTTGGTAAATCTTTCAAATTAGAATTGGTAACTTGATACAAGAGTGGAGATATAACTCTAAAACTGCAAATTATGTATATAGATTTTGGAAACTTGTTACAGAAGTTGAAAATTCATAAATAATCAAAGAGTAATTAGTAATTTGTTTGGTCAAACTAATGTTAGTAACTCAATCACAACCTTTTACCAACAAACTTGTTCTTTTATGACATATAAATCTCACAACTATAATCCAACTCTCGCACATCCATAAATCATTGAGTGAGAATGTGGATTCCCTAGTTCAGTCCACAAAGAGAGCGTATTTCAAAGGATGATGCTGCGCTTTGTAAAACATTTGGGATGTTGGTGCAAGACAAGAGTTAAGTGCTTGTGAACCTGTGCTATTCACTTAGGTAATCAACCTCATTAGCTGCATTCTGAGAAAGACATGCATTGTAACTTCTGAAACAATATTAAGCTGAGCTAAAAGTTTCCAGTTGAAACATACAGAAAGGGGAAGTTTTATTTCAAATTTCTGCCCCGGGAGTTGCATTCAATCACATCTCCTATAAATGTAAAGGTACAAAACAGAGGAAAAGACATCATTGGTGTCGATGAGATAATCAGGATTTACGCACATGTTTAGACGAACTTCCTTGGGAAGGATACCTTAGAATGACATTTGCACTTGGGGAACGCTTCGGGAGCGATAGAAGAATCCTGGCCACGTCAAGCAGGCCCCATGGATCAACTGCCTGGGACGATTTGGAATTGGTACTATCGATCACTATTTTGTCCAACCAGAGTGCATTCTGGAGGAGAAACTTCAGCAGGGAAAGAACAGGTTCCCATGCCAGCGAATTGCTACCGTGATCAACAATCTCAACATGCTTGAGATGCATCAAACACTGGTAGATCCTCCACTTTGCAGAATTCCAAAATTCTTCTCCATCAAAGTCACGATGGCCTACACTCTCCGCATTGGACACAGTCTGCAGATATAGAACATCATGACTAAGGTGGAGATACACATCTAGAACTAGATGAGACAAATATCAAGATTTTAATAATATAAAATAGCATTTACTACACCAAGAGAAATATAAATTAATTGAGAATCCAAAATGTCAATTAAAAGGATAAAGGTACAAAAATGATTTTCAATCACGAGAAGAAAAGAAAATACAGGTTTATATGGGGACTCAGGATCTACATATGTTCACATAAATCTGGTGGTAAATTAACCAAGAGAGTTCTAGGTTATGTACCATGGAATTGAGTGTGCGAGTCATTTGTAAGAACAACTTCTCCAAGCGCGGCGTACTTTCGAGTATTTCCGCTATAACAGGAACTCCCTCATGGCCTGCTGCGCCAAGTAGTATCAGATGCCGACATTCTAAGGTTGGAAGAACCTCTTCTCTCGCCTCCGTTAACGACAGCGCCTAAGCACATCATCATGGTGGAAGAACCAGAAACTGATTACTTTTACTTTCTTGAATCACTAAAGTAGATCAGACATAAGACATGCTTGCAATTCCAACAGCCTCTCACAATAGCCAACAGACCAAATGAATGAGCAAACGAGGACATCGGATTTTAGTCTTATCTAAGTCAATGTAATGCTGGACTCATAAAGGTAATATTAGCTTACAATGTGTAAAGTTCTATTATGAGAAGGAAAAAATCTTTGTCCAGCAAAAATTCCTTTAAAGCTCCATACAACAACAACGTTTCTCTAAAATAACAATTTATGAGCACAGTATCATCAAGCACCAATGAACAATATCAAGATTTATCCTAAGCAAATGGCAGAATGTGTAATGCATGTCCACAACTTGAACCAGAAATAACAGGGGTAAAAAGATCAGTTCACACCTGAAGGCACCAGCTCCCCATCACCAATTTCGGGACATGATGCAGCCTCTTGAGAAGCCCCCTAACAAGATCACCATCATCAGCTGCAAAGCCTTCCATGTCGAAATTTAACTCAGCCTCAATCAACGAGGATACATCATCTAGTCTGAACTCTCCCCCTTGAGAATTGCCCAACAGGCGCAATTTGAGAAGATGAGGTGCTGAAATTTTCAACGTCAAACCTTCATCATCACCAAACTCATGAGAATCAATCACCAACTCTTTACAACTTTTTGATTCAATCACGATGTGCTTGACGCCCAGGCAACTTTTCAACTCAAGGAACTCTAGAACAGGGCTGCCACTCAAAACTCTCACCATCCCATCATCGTTCAACTCCGCATGTTCAATGCGCAATGTCTTCAACGAACACCAATTCACAGTGCCAAACACTGAAAAACAGCATTGGGACACACGCAAACTCACCAGCGTGGTGCAACGGAACAAGATTCGCGGCAACACATAAACTTTGTGGCGCCAGTAATGCAGACTTACTGATACCTCTTCGATGCCATGCTCAATGGCAAACTGGAGCCACTTATCAAGACTTGATTGCACCAAGGCGAGACAAGGAGCATCAAAGAGGAATCTTTTTGCCTTAATTGCAGTGCAGCGTAACAGCACCGAGTCAACAAAATTGATGAAGCCCTTGGATTTCCGGCTACTGCCGCGGGGCAAAGAGAAACTCATATACTGATTAGAAGTCCAAGTGGAACGCCATCGCTTGGACAAGACACTGGTTTTGATGGCATCTTTTGTGGTCATGAAGGAGAAGATATGAAGGATTATGGCGTCGGGCAATTGGCTGATGTGATCCACTGAGTTTCGGCTTTCATCTTGATTGGAAGCATGTAACCGAGCACGTTTGCCTGCTGATGATGATGAAGAGTAAGGTTGGCAAGAAATGTTACAAGAGGACTATATAAACTCTTATCAACACATAAGGAAAGTAACTAAACCCTAAAAAGTCTCCTGGCTTTCCTTCAAAAAAAAAAAAAAAAAAAAATGAAAAGCGAATTGAGAGATAGCATATGAAGGATTGAGATGGAAAACCCTAGAGGAAAGCTTAAGCTACTTAGAGAACGGAGGCCTTACAAAGAATGGAAGAGCAAGAGAGCAATGAAGTCCACTGGAGTATGAGAATTTGCAGAAAAAATTGCAGAAGAGAAACGAGCGGGAGAGAAATGAGGAAGAGAGAGAGGGAGAGATTTGATTGATGGGCAGGCCAAACCAGGCTGAAGCCTGAACTCAAGGAGGAACAATTATTCTGAGTATTCCAAACTAACTACTGTCGATTTGCTTGAGGCTGATCCACAGCTAAGGAATTGGGAATTGGTTGGCTTTGGCTTTGAATTTATGGATGCATAACGTGAGATGACATACAATATATACAAGTTATGTTAGTGCATCAAGAAACTGGATCGATACATGCATAGCAGCAGTAAATGCAAATAGCACAAAAAGACTAAAGGAATGAGGGATAGATGCACCCCGACAATGACCTTTAATTACTTTAACTTGAAACTTTCTGAGCAAGTGATACTAGATGGATAATGGATATGCAAAAACAGACAAACAATTACTCACTCATTTTCTTTTCAGCGAGTACTAAATAAAAATCTCTGTGAAGTTCATGTACTTGAATTGATCTTGAAATCTTATTTTTTTTTTTTTTTTTAAAAAGAGTAAAGTGAATTATCTTTTGCAAACAAGCATCTTTTGACGCCATAAGAGAGACTCATTTTTAAAAAAGAAATTTTGAGGCAAAGAAGTGGGAGGAAGTTACAAAATATGCAAGTGTTTGGCCCTTTCTAGTTGAACTTGTTCTTCACAGATGCATATCTGATTCTATGAAGCAAACAACCAAGATCTTACAGTTCTTAAATCAATAAGTTAGAAATGAAACAAAGAAATTCAAATGTGCCACTGCCCATGGTATTAATGTGTATTTGAGGTTACAAATGAGCAAGAATGGCAAAAAGAAATTAACTTCGGGGTGCTAAAACGAAAATCCATCAAAAATTCCATGTGCCAGTGGAGCATTTGCCCTATAAATAAGCAGCACGGCTTGTCATGGGTATATAAATGTGTACCATGTAGAGCCCAAAAAGAGGACAATTCCAGGGCCAGTCCTAAAATTTGTTTTGCTAATGTGCTTAAGTCCTAAAACTTTCATTTTGTGCATTCAAGTCACAATACTTGCAATTGAATACACTTGATTCATTCCATTAACTCTGTCAATTTTAAGTGGAAGGAAGATGCCACGACCTTTTTTATAATCTTTTAATCCTATGTGGCCATTAATAAATAAAAAAGTCGTGTAGATTTTCTGTCACTAAAACATAAAAGAGCTAAGATGACTATCACAAATTTTAGGACTTAAGTTGCTCAAAAACAATGAATCAAAATAATAATAATAATAATAATAATAATAATAATAATAATAATAATAATAGTGCAAGCACATGAATGAAAAATTGTGTAAGAGGAAATATACATATATGTAAATATACAAAGGGATAACAAAACAGAAATTCCAATTCCCATATCAATGGTATCAAGTAACAGGAACTTAAGTCGTACCGGAGTCCTCACTGCTATTCCCTGCAGAGTTAGATGGTGAAGCACTAGGTACGGTACTCTGAGACTTTGTCTCCATTGTCAACATCTTCAGAGATATCTTCCTTAAATAATCAGACTAAAAGGTAAAGGAAGCAGAAGTCACTAAATCACTTCATAATAGACTAATTAAATAATCAAATTAGAAAGAAAATAAAGTAGATTTCGATTTGAAACTATAACTTAAAACTCAGTACAATATCTCAGCACTGAGCAAACCTGATATCTCTGGTGCAAAGCTAAATTTAAATATTTAAACAGTTCCACTTGCTATATAAATGCATGCATCATAGAAATTCTCAATAAAAGAATGCTTTCCAAAAATTTTTAAGCACAAGCCTATCCAGTTTGTTTACGCATCCTCTATCCACATAGAAACTTGATACAGAATAAGTAAGCAGTACCTCCCAGGCAACTTCATAAAATGCTATCAAAGATAAGATCGAAGAGAATGAAACACAAATGGTGGACATGGACATCATATAATACCTGGCTTACTGCAGCAGCATAAATTTTTTCCTCAAACCTCATGGCAATTTTATTGAGTTCGCGCAAACCCTCTGGACCAGAAACGGGAAGATGTCTCTTCAAAGTCTCCATTCTGCATATCAAAAGAGATTTGCACTTCAGCTGCGATTATTTCTGGCCAATCATTTTCTTGTCAATGATTATAAGATTTCATTAAGAAGCACCAAGGGAGTACCACCCCTAACAAAATGGCTAAAAACAGAAGACACGCGTAAACAATATAATGCACAAAGACTATTTCTAACATTTCCACCAAACTATGTGTGACATTGAACTTTCCCGCTATACCAAAATCATCCCTAAAAAATTTCCACGAGGATTCAACTCCTTGAAATGCTCTTTTTTTCCTTTTTCTCCAAATGAGCTAAAAAAACAATTAGTGGAATAAATTTAGTAGTATTTTCTTTATGACACACAAACTGAAAGTCCCTCTCCAAGCCCAAAGTCCGTGTCATACTGTGCCTAAGGTCAACCAATTTACTCCTAAAATTGCAAAAACTGTAGCCCAAATCTTCTAGTCCAGCTATATTGTAAAAATTAATGATTCATGCTCTCTTGTTTAGTCTTGCACAAAAAACACTTATTAGCTAGTATTTTTCCTCGCTTCTAAAGATTATCTGAAGTAAGAATACATCCCCAAGTAGCTTGCCAATCACAAAATGAATCCTTCAATGGAAACTTGACTTTCCAAATAGATATCCATGGGCAGAGTGTGCTCTGTTGTAATTGCATCTGAGTAGAAAAGAGATCAGAATAGTAGGCTTTGACAGAAAAAGTTCCAGAGGGACAACGATTCCTCCACAGCCTATCATCCTCACATCTAATATCACTTGATACAAAAACTCAAAAATATTCAAGAAAGCTTTGGGCTTCTAATCTTGAGCCCTATCTAAGTTTTTAATTTACCACACCATTTCTCTGTTGTCAGTCCTCCAACAATCAGCCATCCTAGCTCTCTTGTTTCTAGTGCACACACATCCAGGAATAAGTCTTTGAAAGCAGTGTCTCCAAACCACATGTCACCCCGCAATATAGTATGCCTACCATTTCCCACTTTAATAGAAAGTCTTTTAGAAAGCATCCCATCCTTACCTAATGTGCTTCCAAAGCTTGACTCCATGTGTTCCTCCATTAGATTTTGTTATCCACTCAGTATCTTCCAAGCCAAACTTTGCAACGAGTAACCCCCCCCTCCTTTTTTTTCTCTTTCCAAGGGCTAGTTTTCTCCCCATTAAATATCCACAACCTTTGTACAAGCAAAGCTTTATATACAAGAACCAATGACTTTACCCCCAACCAACCCCCAAAAAAAAAAAAAAAAGGAAGCAACTGATTGTGTTACAATACTCCAATTAACTAAATGAAATCTCAGATTGTCATCCCTCCCTAAAAACTTTTTTTGTACGCTCTCAAGTCTTTTTGCCACTGAAATAGGGATTGGAAACAAATAAAGAAAGCAAACCAGAAGATTAGAAAGCCCATGCTTCATCCACATAAGTCTACCTCCCTTGAACAAATAAGCCATCTTCCACCCGCTTAAACTCTTTTCAAATCTTTGTATCATTAGATTCCATGCAGCTTTTGCTTTGTAAGTGGTTTCCAACTGCAGCCCCAAGTACTTTATAGGTATGCTGGCAACCTTACGACCAAGAATCCAAGACAGTTCTTGCAAATTTACATTCTCGCTCAAAGGAGTTATTTCACTTTTTTCCCAAATTCACTTTCAGTCAGAAGACAGCTAAAACATAACAGTATGCTTCTCAAGTGCAAAATTTGTTTGATGTCATCCTCCAAGAAAATTATGGCATCATCCGCAAATGAAAAAGGAATTATGGAATCTTCATTACAAGTATTGTCAACCATGAAACCACTAATCTAACTGGTAGCTTTAATCAGCATCTTGCTCAACACTTCCATGTCCAACACAAATAATAAAAGTGACAGAGGACTGCCTTAAATCTATAGAACACTTGAAGAAACAGCTTTGACTGCCATTCACCATAACCAAGAAAGTCGATGAAGAAATGCATCTTAAAATCCATCTACACCGTTGGTCACCAATAGCCATTCTTCTTTACACATACATCAAAAACTCCCATGATCCGTGATCATAGGCCTCCTCCGTGTCGAATTTGCAAATCACTTCTGCTTTTCTTTCCTCAAGACAATCATCCGCCTCATTAGCAGTAAGAATAGCATCCAATGTGTGACAAGCTTTTAGGAGTGTGCATAATCCAGGTTGGACTGGTCCAGCACCTAATCCAGGAACCAACCCGTATAGTTTTGGTCCCCAATTTTTGGGCTGGTCCAATGCTCACCCCTGCAAGCTTCCACAAAAGCAATTTGAAAGGTCCCACAAGGTGAGGTAGAACCTTTTCAAATGACCAGCAAGAACTATGGCTAAAATCTTATAGACACTACCCACCAAGTTTTTAGCTTAAAGTCCTAAACATCCATTGCACCAGGCTCCTTAGGAATGATAACTAAGAATGTACAATTTAGATTATCTACAAACTTCCCCCCTACTCTAGAACTCCTTTAGAAGGTCTTCACTAACATTCTCCAATTCTCCTGAACAATTTCACAATTTCAACACAAATCCATAAGGACCTAGTACCTTATCTCCATTACACCCCAAGACTGCACTTCTAATCTCCTCCTCTTCAAAAGGCGTCTGCAGCATCTCAACCATATTGGGATCAAGGGAAGCCTCAAAATTAGTCTCCCAAAACATCTCTCTCTGTATAAATCAGCATAGAATTCTACATAACCACGCATTCATGGCATCCACATCTTCAACAACCATCCCAAAAACTTCCAATTCACTAAAGAAGTTATATCTTCTATGAGCAATGGCCATCTTATGAAAGGACTTCGTGTTTCTGTCACCCTCATCAAACCAAATCTCCTAAGAAATATGTATCCAGGAGGTTTCTTCCATTAGAATCAACAAAGCAAGACTTCTTTTTTTTCAATCCCATTCTCCTAAATCGCTCTCCTCCATTAAGGTCATCCAGTCTCCTTATTGTCAAGCCTTTCAACTTCTTAAATTGTCTCTTTAGTTTTGTTTTCCACATCCCCAAACTTCTCATGACTTTATTGTTTCAGAATATACCTTCGAAGCAAAAGGGAAGCTGCCATACCCTCTAAAAGAAATATTCTTCCAATAATTAAGAACTACCTCCTTGAAATCTTCTACTGTGAGCCACATATTCTCAAACCAGAAGGGAGAGGGGCCCCATTTAATACCTATCTCCCCTTAACACAATTGGATGGTGGACGGAGGTCACTCAAGGTAACAACTTTTGAATCTAGCTCGGATTGATATCCTCCCATATTGTTGAAACTAGGAACCAATCAATGCATGAAATTGATAGCCCCTCCCCGTCCCTAGACCTACCAATGACAAGCCAATTAGGCAAATGGTGTCTAAGATTTGCCAAAATTCCCTCATGCGAGCTATGTCAGTACTAATCACGTTCTGTTCATGTGTACATAATACCATGTTGAAGTCTCCCCCAATCACTGAAGGCACTCCCCATTTACATCTAACATCAGAGAGCCAATCCCCAAAAGAACTCCCAGCACTATCCTCTCCAGGACCATACACCACTGTAAACACCTGTTCTTCCCCATTCTCTGCACCACCAAACAGGCACAAAAACACTAAATTGGCCCACTAAGCAATCTACTAAGTTGAATGAGTTCTCATTGCACATCACTTCAATGCCACCACATGTTTGGAACACCGGTAATTCTTCCAGTTCCGACTGAGAAATGATGCTATTACATAAACCTTTTCTTCACTGAATAGCTTTATCCCTAATAAGAAAGCAAACTGAGAAATGATCCAAAATAACACACATAAGAATTCACAAACCTATAAAACTTTGGTGACACCTAAACCCACACACATTAATAGCATCTACTTCTATTACAGGTGGCACAGGTGGGATTTCACCCATTGCAACTCAAGGTAAGTGAAGAAAAGGTTTCCTGTGGAAAACCTTTGGGCCTCCAACACCTATTACTACTTCAGTGACAATATTGAATTGGAGAAGGGAAAATCAGATGATACGTCCATGTATCTCTTCTAGTAAGAGCTTATATAAACTAAATATATTCAAGATTAATAAAAAATAACGCAACCTACAAGCAATAAGACGCCTAAAAATCCTTAGGCTCTGGATAAGTAAATTTTTGTCATGAGCATAACAGCCATCATCCAGTGACTGTTCTCCTACCAGAAAGCCACATGGCATTACTGCTGCAATTTTGTTCATCCACATGCTATGATAAACCCCGCTGGTGAAAGAAGACGACCCATTTCAAACAAGAAAGAAATATAACCATCTTCTTATGCTACATAATCGCCGATGTAACAAGAGCTACAGGCCTACATACCCGCTAAATCCCATATTGAAACTTAACCAAGACTAAAGCAACCTCAGAATCCACGTCGTGCCTCGACCTAATAACACGACCATATTTGCTAAACCCTTGGGAATCGTCCCCAAGCAAAGATCTATCGTAAAACCCCACATTTTTCCCTACGAAAAAGGATGAAAACCCAAGCAAAGGAAAGCGGGTACTCACATCTTGTTGACGATCCTCTCCCGTGATTCGGGCAGAAGCTGAGCCCTCCAGTCGTTCCCATCAATCGCACCTCCAGCGCCCCCGGCTCCTCCTCCCTCGCCACCCTCCGGCGGCATCAGCGGCCTCCAGCCAGCGTTATCCATCAAGCCCACTCCTCAGAAACCTCAACACACCCAACAACCGCACAGGCACTCAAAAACACACAAACCAAGAAAATCAAGAAACCCCGCACACAAACCCACCAACGCCCGGCTTCAAGAAACCCTACCCACGAACCCTCCACCCCTCGAGAACCCAAGAAGAAGAAAAAGACGGGCCCCCGTCGGTCTCACCTCTTGGAGGAGAAGGAAGAACTTTCCGCCGAAACGCGATGGGAGAGAGAGAGAGAGAGAGGGAGGCACACGCAAGGCGAAGCAATTGGGAAAGGGAATTCATCAAGTGGGCCGCTTTTCATTACTATATTGTTCGCGGCTGAAGAGGGTTGGATTGGGTTCTTGTTTAATGCATAAAAAAAGGAAGACGACGAGGTGCGCGAGCAAAGCGAAAAGGAGGAGCCGCGGAGGCGCAGGAGGAAGAGAAGATGAAGACGTCACTGACGTGGCCACCTTGTCTTGTTGCCCTTTTGTCCTGTCGGTCTCGGTCTCGGGTCGGGTCGGGTCGGGTCGTAGATCTTCGGTCCGATTCCTTTCGGTCGTGACTTTGAAAATCTTTTGAGTAAATGGGAGCAATGAATCTGGACACCGGCTCCGCTTGTCTTATGACAAACTGGATAATTTTAAAAAATATATGTATTTTTTTCTATAAATAATAACTTATATTGACTGAAATAATAAGGGATAATATCATGAAGAATCTCAAACTAGTACATTTAGAATAAATTTATTTCAATCCAATTTTTTTACTATCATAAACTTCAAAATAGTATATTTGTGATAAATTTACCTTAAATAACCACAAAAAACTTCAAATTGATGAATTTATAACAAATTTATCCCAAACTATTTTTTTGATAGTCAAAACCTTCAAATTGATATACAATCCATTAAATTGAATTAATACCACAAAAAAATCACAAACTGGTACAATTGTGATAAATAGAGAGTAAAATCCCAAACATATATACCAATCAATTGTCATGTGTCATCAAACTCAGCAATTTGATAGTAAAATTTAAACAAAATTAACAAATGGTAAAATCGATGATAAAATTGTTACAAGTGTACTAATTTATGATAAATTTTAAAAATTACTTAAACAATAAATCAATTAAAAATACTTTTATTGCTTGATAACAATTTGTATCAACCAGTTCAGTAATTTTTGGAAGTGATACCAACGATCATATTTAACAAAAATATTTTTACATCATTCATTTTTTTCACAAAATAAATGGAGTTTAAAGTTCTTTAGTCACTCGAAAGCGACATAATCATGAAATTACATGGGGAAATTCAAATTAGCCCAACTTTATCCTGTTGGCCAAAAGTTGATTTTGCACCGGTTCGCACTACTACATAAAAATAACCTTATATATTATGAAGACTATTTTGAAATTAAGATAAAACTTACGTTCTAATATATTGGAAATAATTTCCGACTTTAAAAAAAAAAAAAAAAAAGGACTACAATTACATGAAAAGTTATCGACCCTGCATAATATGAAAACTTAGTAGAATTGATTTTTTTTATAAAATAAAAAGAGTCATTAATCATCGACATAAATAAGCTTTTACAAATTTGACCCTAGACCTTCTTGAAGGACATCCTCGTCTTATGCTCACCCCTAGTCATAATTAGATTGTCCCCCCAAAAGGACACGATCGTCTAAGCATTGCTTACGCAACTAGTGACCGACGCTGGTCAACGTGAGGCGGTTGAAGCAGGTCAACAATATCGTCTGAAGATTCATTTGAGATAAGATAAGATAAAAGAGAGAGATCATGCGAGATAATTTAGTCATTTATCTTGATACCCATAGAATAATCACGTGGCATCACCAAACTCCGTGACTTTGTTTCTCCTCATATCTCCCAGCAAACCCTTGGGGCCGAGAGAGCAAGGAGGTATTGTCTTACATTCGTCATTACAATGTGTTCAAATAAAATTACTAAAATAGTCTTAAATCCCAAAAAAAAAAATCTTTCACCAATTTAATATTAATTATTTCATAATTGTGTCAATTCAATCTATCTAACCAAATTTGGTTGGCCAAATTCGGTTGCCAGACCAGCCAAAAGCTATAGCTAGTGAGACCAACGACACTAGAAGCTGGAACCGGTGAGACCTCATTGTCGTTGGGCAAAGTTAAGCTCGCCTTCGCCGTGGCTGGGCGAGACCTCAAGCTCGCCAATTGTTGCAACGGCGATGAGGGTGAGCTCACCTAACACTGCAAAGAGTGAGGCCTTGCTGACCCTAGCCTCTGGCCAATCTGACCAGAAGAAGGAAAAAAGAAGAAGAAAAAAGTTAATGGCAGATAACACATCTGCATTAGTCAAATGCCTAGCATCCACGTTAATGCCAACTAGTCAAATTTGGTCAAATAGACTAAAGAAGGAAAAAAGAAGAAGAAAAAAGTTAATGAAAAATTCAGATAACAAAGTATTATTTAAAAAATTGCTCTTATTTTCTTCTTCTTTTTCTTTTGGCCGGTCGCCGGCCTCACCATCTGCATTAGTCAGATGCCTAGCATCCACGTTAATGCCAACTAGTCAAATTTGGTCAAATAGACTAAATTGGCATAATTTGTTTTAGGACTGAATTGGCCAAAAGAAGAAAAAGAAAAAAGGAAAAGAAAAAAGAAAAAAGGAAAAAAAAAAAAAAAAAAAAAATTTATAACTAAATTGGAAAAATTACAATAGTTTTAGAATTGTTTTGGTAATTTTCTCCAATGTTTTCTAAGTAACCATTTTTTTCTTACCACTAGCCATCCATTAAACACATATCCTATATTGAAGTCAAGTTTAAGCAGGTTTTGGATTTTTTTATCAGTGATAATAATCATGAGTTTGGCTTTGTTATTATTTTTTTTTTTGGGGCCTTTGTGTTGATAGTCAAATAGTTGCTTTTTGCTAAAATATAAAGTGAAATTATTGTTAATCAAACAAATTGGAATTCATGTATCCCCAAACTTCAAATATTAATTGCCACCTATAAAGATTTTGAACCAAATACTGCTGTTCCAGCCATAAATTCCCAACAAAACGCGCAACTACAATAATAACTCGCATGTCGAAGGTACGAGTCTTCTCTTCCAAATTTCGATACTTGTCAATCTCATCGGCAACCATCGCATCTTCACAAAGCTTGAATAGGATAATGTCGAAGTAAGCTGATTTTAATTTTGCTCGAGGTCGCATTTAACTTGTTCCGTTTTGGGTTGCAATGATGGAGCGATAGTTGTGTATCTTCCTTCTTCAAGGATATCAAGCTTGTTATCATCGCTAATATTTCCGTTCCGACTCCTCGCTTAATATTATCCGCTAACACTTTGATCTCGCTTTAAACACGCGTCGCACGATTAGAAGAACCTAAGCCTTATAAATTAACCCAAGGACTCTCCTCTAAGTGATGTGAGACAGGAAACATGCCCCACGCTTGGGCCGTCATAGATACCTTTTTAACGTCCTCTTCAAATGTTTTTATTGCTCTGAAAGCCTTTCTAAAGTCAATCCATGGCATTTCCAGTTCACACAGATGCAGTCATATCATATCATATGAACACGAGATTTCCCATTTCTTAGGCTGAACATTCGATACGCGCATTCATCACCATCGAAAGGAAACCACAACTATCGTTAAGGTTCTATCACCACACGAGATAAAGAAGAATGAAATTTCGAAATGAATTGGTTAATTTACAAAAGGTACAGGCATTGAAATAGATCATGCCCCTCTCAATGCTACTCGACAAAATGAAGAACACACCAACCCGCTTTTATTGTAGCAGATACCAATATGAATTTTTGTCCTATCTCCCAAATCGAAAATGATATCTACCCCCCCAAATTATGAACACCCCATCCTAGAACGAAGTATCTACTGTGCTATTTCCATGTAAATCAATCAATATATCCTACAGGAGAAGGGAGAAAGAGAAGGAAATCGATATTCACACGCGCAAGTATTTATCACCGTTTCATAAATAGTCCTTGCGTTAAAGATGAGAAGTCGTAGTCGTGCCCAGATGGAGTTGGGGTGATAGATGGTCTTGGCCGCATCATGGTCTGAGGAAAATTTGTTCTCATAGCACCATTTATTGGAGCTCCTGGCCCACCAACGTAGGACCTATTTGAACAAGAAAAAGACTGATATTCAACTTCAAAAGTTAATTTTAGGGTGAAAATGGCACAAGAAATTCGTTTTGCACTCTGTACTATCTATTCACAACTTTGAGCACGATTATCCAAAAATTAACATATTGTCTAGACAGATATCTGGTTATGATCATATGATCACATGGGGTTTAGTTTGAGCCTATTTACCTCTGTGGTGGATAAGCAACTGAACCCACAAGCCTTGCCTGTTGGCCGTTTGCCATCTGGTACAGGGAATAATAATAAGGTAAGTACACTTCCTCTCAACAAAAAGGTTAAAAACCAAAGTGAATCCCGCAAAACTTGCAATCAAACGATCTAAACCTGCATATGTTTCTGTGTTTCGGCTAATGACATCATTCCAGGAGCTTGATTAATGATTCCCCTATACTGTGGAGACGCCGTTGGCGCAGCATTCAAGCTTGGCTGAGGTACGTTCACATTATGGTATTGGACTCCATTACCGAGGAAGGACTGTTGTTGAGGTAGGATAGGAAGTAGTTGCTGTTGTTGGATAGAGAATGGAGACGCTAGGTTGGACTGCACAAAATCAAGGACATTAAGAACCAAAACCAACTCGCTTCCTATAGAAAGCATAATAGTATTGAGAAAAAACTCAAATAAATGAACAGACCTAAGCAGCTTGAGAAAAAGAGTTCAACTAAATGATGTAGATCCATCCGTAAGCTTTCCTTTTCACATGAGGGAATACTGGCAATTACCTTCTCTGGAAGGTATGAAGTCGCTATCTGGGAATTTACTTGTGGATGCTGAATACCAGATTTTGCCGGCATATTTCTTTCTGCTGCTACTGTTGAATTAACATTCCCGGGTACTGATTTTGCTGGTGCTGCTGCAACTTGAACAGGGTACAAAGGTATATACTGAGGGAAGACATACAACATCGGACATCATTACTCAAATAAGTAGGGAAGGAAACGTACATTGAGCTTCTGCTAAAGAATTGCCATTGGCAGAGTCCAAATGAGAGCCATTTGATTTACTATCTTCCATGCAGAGCAAGTTGAAGAGCTCGGTAGCATAATCAACTTTGGCAGGTGGCACAACTGGGGGAAGATTTGCTTGCTTTTCTGTAGACTCAGCCTCAGGAACTTCTGACTTAGGTTTCTCCGCCCCCTTTCTCATAGACTCAGCCTTGGAACCTTCTGGTTTAGTTTTCTCTACCTCTTCTTGTGGCTTGGTTTTGGCAACTACCTATGCACAGCGCCAATTGTCTTAGCACTATAATTCCAAACTCCTTTAATTTGAATATTGCTAAGTTAGAATGACATGTACATTTCCTAGAATTGCTTATTTTGTGTTGATATTACTCAAATATCGAGTACAAAATGCAGCTCAAGTTTCAAGATAAGAAAACGTTTTTAGCAATTTTGAAAGTAATGATTCTCAGACAATAAAAAGTAAAAAGGTACCCACATTCTTTAGTTTTCTTTCTCTGTAAAATTATGTTTTACTCGCCCACAGGATAGTCAAATTTTGATATGACATAAGGAGGGCAAAGAGCAAATAGGATTTGCTCACACTACTAATGGAAAATTTCAAGGCCCAAAATCATAATGCCAATGAACTTAAAACCATTTCATTATACAAAATAAGGGTCTCTTTGTTTTCAGGTAAATAAAGGAATGGATCAAACCTTAAAATAAGAGGATCATTATTCCCATCATAATTTCCTTTCCACAGAATCAGCCCTGGATCATGTCTTAGGCGTACCGTTTTAAACGAGAGAAGCACATCTCAAAAGAGGATGCAACAAAACCAAGTGTCAAAATGGAGTGCACCTGTTGTGTTACTTTAGCAGGTGCTGAAGTACTATTCTCTGAGGCAGTTGCTCTAGCTTCTCCATTAGATGAATGAGAAATTTTCTTTTCAGCTGGAGGGGGCTCTATCCTATTTGAATAGCCACTTCGGCGACCATTATCAGGTGATGACTCATAGACAGGTGTTTTAGCTCCGCTTGTATTTTGTGGTGATCTCTTTTTTTCATTTCGAGATACCCATCTTTTCTCAACATACCTGGACCAAAGGGATCACCAAATGAGATTTCAGCCATTTACATGTATGGAAAAAAGGCCCTACAAAATGAGGCAAAATCTCAATTATCCGGTACCCATGAACTTTATGAAGGCATACTTTGTGCGAATGAAGTTCTCATTTCCAACTCTGCTGTAGTTTGGAGGCAACTCTGCTTCCCAATAGCTGTTCGCTTTCTCATTCCCCATAGCTAATAAATAAATAAATAAAGTCTTAGGATGACACCATTAACATTACATTATTTTAACAAAGTTAGTAATAGAACAAAATGAGTGAAATCATCAGGAAAGCTTACACTGAATGAAAGCAACCTGCTCAGGAAGCCACGTGTCTAAAGTAGCAGATCTCACCTAAATCAAAGTAAGTTAAATTGTGAGGCCTACATTTTGGCAAGAACACATGCTTTTGATGAACATGGTAAGACTTTGTAGTGTACTGCTATGACCATCAAAATAGCAATGAGAAGAGTATGTACTTTTGATATGTGTACTCCAAGACTCCTATGTATCCCAGAACATTGCAGGCATATAAATATGCCCAGATTCACACTAGCCCATCGTGGGGCTCTGCATATAAAAAAAGTCAGAATTGTTGGTTAGCCAGAAACAAGCAAAACAGTGGCAGATGTCACTTGAATGACAAGTTAGTGCCCATAGATTAGAGACTAAATATTATTCTCCCTTCAAACATTTATTGAGCACCATTATGACACAACTTCATAGTAGCCATCAAACAGGACACCTACCTGCTTCTGCAGTCAGCACATTCCCTGTTCTCTGGTAATTTAAGCAGAGCCTCCAATATCTGTAATTACATGAAGCAAAAGTCCTCCATAAGTATATGGAAAGTTATTTATAGTATGAGTCAAGTAAAAATTTTGAAGGGGTCTGGCCGCAGAGAAAAATAAAATAAGTTCTGAAGATGGAAAGAGCAACACTGATAGCAACATAAGACCAACATGTGGCAGGCATGCGCTCTCGCATGTGAGAGAGAGAGA
The DNA here is from genome assembly GCF_016545825.1 of Eucalyptus grandis. Taxonomy (NCBI): domain Eukaryota; kingdom Viridiplantae; phylum Streptophyta; class Magnoliopsida; order Myrtales; family Myrtaceae; genus Eucalyptus; species Eucalyptus grandis. The sequence continues at coordinate 49,523,156 of NC_052616.1, read as the reverse complement.
GAGAGAGAGAGAGAGATCAAAATGTATCATCACACAAACAATCAGGTAATCTCAGGCTACTGGTATACAATTTCACCATTAGAATTTCATAAAGGGGTTTTCACTCATCAAAAAATTCCAATTGGTTCCCGTTTAAGGGCACGCTTTAGCATCATTTGCTCACATTCACAACAAAGTGGAATAGAAGAAACCAATTATATTATCCTTGGTGTCTAATGTTAACCAGTTTAGTCATTAACCCCATATATAGAATATAGCTATGGACTGATTATTCAAAGTTACCTACTGTAAGCAAATCAAATTGAAACAGGCTAGAAGGCAGTTTGGCTCAAAGGGTACTTATCACATTCACATATGAGGCCCGGTTTCTACAAGTACTAGGAACGTCGTTAAATTATTTCTTCTCCAGTTGTGCACACGAAAGTGGTTGTAAAATCATTTTACCAGAGATTGATCCTCTGACACATCTATGTACATGAGGATTTACGCACACGATGTATCTGTTGCATTTGTATGTACACACTCTCACTTGTATGTATAATTGCAAGGATGTCTACACAAACAGGACAGATATACATTAAATGTTGTTGACTTTTAACAGTATAAAAAATGAAGACGGTTTTCACCAAAAAAAAAAAATGCAGACGGCGGAACAGATTCAAACCTTATACCCAGCTAACTAGTTCAACATGAACAACCTTAATAAATTCAAATTATAGGCAGTTCAACCAATTAGGACTGAAGGATGCCGCAGTTCTTCACAAGTTGGTCAATAAACAATGAACAAAGCAGAAAGTCAATTATAATAGACAGCTGCGTATCGTATTAGAATAACTCATCCGCATACCCATAATTGACTTATTAATGACACACAGCTCAAACCGTGGGCCTAAGCTGAAGAAAAATAGTGACCATCGAATCACCAAATGTCACCAACCGCTTGAATACAGCTACTTTTATATAATCTTATTGGATACGAATTTCACAACTCAGCACTAGAAGCTCCATTGAACAACGAGACGAGACGGAGAACTACTCCACTAAAAAGACAACTCGTTCAAGCAAAGAAACTCAACGTAAAACCCAAAAAGAAAAAAGGGTGTTCCATTTAAGTGGTTCGCCTTTTGGTCAAAGAACAATTCTCCGAACAGACAAACTATGGAATCATAAATTGCAATCAAGTTCAAAAGTTCTGGGAGAACCGGATTAACTGAGAAAATATTGAAGCAAATCTCCGCTTTAAGCACCCAATGCCCCCCGTTAGAGTCAACAAGCAATCCAGGAACCAGATAAAAGCACGCCATAACGCAACGGTTTCGGATTGGAGCAAAAAGCTACATCATATGAAGCATGAAATTGCATCCCAAATGAGCAAAAAACAAGCTAATACATAGAATCAAAGATTCATCAGCAGAAAACACAAATCAGAACTCAAAACGTCGCAAGCATCCAATCTTGAAAACTCAACTCAACCTCCATTACATGCTGTATCACAAGAAACCTTGGAGAAAGACGAGAAAGAATCAAGAACCAACCCAAAACCAACAGACCCACGAACGAAGGAAATCGACCCAGCCCAAAAGCAAGAAACTTCGAAGAGTCAAAAAGCTCGCCGCGGAAAGCCGATGAAAGTTCAAAAGGACCAACCTTTCTGTGCTTCTCGTTAAGCTCCTTGGTAACGCCGGCCTTCCCGTTCATGCCTGCGACCAAACTTCCACTTTCTGCGCAGGAACTCGTCCCCTGTTCTTGATGAGAATCCCACAGAGAAAGATAAAGAGAGGGAGAGATGGCAAAGTGGGTTCTTTTCTTTTCCTGTCTTTGTTTGACTTCTACTTATTCTCTTTCTCTCTCTCTCTCTCTCTCTCTCTCTCTGTCTTTGCGTGGTGGGATCAAGTCCTTTGATGTGAATGGCGGAGGTGTCAAGATTCTTCCTCCTTCTGAGAAAGAACCACAACTTGGGTCTTCACAAGAACACACGCGTCGATGTGACAGCATGGGCCATTGCCGTCATCTCGGTTCGTCCACTTTGAATTTTCTCTCCCTCTCTCTCTCTCTCTCTCTCGCGTGGAGGCGGAAAAGGCAAAGAGAGAGGTGAGGAAAAATTGGCTGGCTGGGCTGACTCTGCCGTGCTTTTATTCTTCAAGTGGGAAACAGCACGCCTCTTGCCTTCTCTCTCTGGACGGCCGCCATCTTCTTCTCCTTTTCCTTTTCCTTATGTCATCCGTCACGTTCGTTTACCTTTCTTCCGTCGACCATATTCGCTACGAAGTTTCCTGGACCAGGTCGACCGGGCTAAGAGCAACCGACGCCATGCCAAAGCCCGAAGAAAGCAACAGGTCCATGGAGGACCCTAAGCCCGCCAGCAGGTGAGGGTGGCAAGCCCGGCTGGTCACCGATGATGGCGAAAGACAATGTAACAACGACGAATCATCGTTGATCAGCATCGACCATGACTATAACGTATGTGCCAATGCAATCTCAATGTTTTGCTGGTAAGGTGACATTGGATTTTTGAATCTTGAAATTTGGACCAACGTGGTTATCCCTTATCCAGAGGATGGGTAATATCACTTTCAGACAAACTTTCTACGAAAGAGAATTTTTCAAAGACTTTTACTTTGATAGTGAGACAAGACGAGACTCATAACAGCCCTACCCGACCTCACCCCATCCTATGGGGCCAGGCTAAGACAAATTTGCTTCACTAGGGTGACTCTCTGATTGCTAGCAATCAGGATAAAATTTATTCAACTCATCTCATGTTCGGTGTCTAATTGGTACATGATAAAATTAGATATAAAGGAGATATAAGACAATAATATTATCTTAGAAGGCGGGACAACTGTGGATATGAATTCTAATATTCATAATCTCGAATAACAATATTTTTAAATTAACAAAATTGAAAATGTATTTCAATATAAATAATATTTCAATTCAAAATAACAATTTATTTTTTTTAAATTTAATCCTATTTTTATTTATATATTCGACTTTAATTATATCTTATAATATAAATTCATATGTATAAATATATATTTATTACCTATATAAGGTATTTTAGTATTTTAAGTATACTTGTTCACTATACTATTTAATAAAATTTTGTAAGAAAATGATGAAAGAGGAGAAAAGAAAAAAAAATAATTAAAATAGAGATAAAAAAGCAATAAATAAATAAATAAATAAAGTATACAAGGGTGTTGTGAATTTTTTTTACCATCTTCACTTGTAAACTTTTAGGTTTATTTGTATTAATATGTCATTTATACAAAAAAATTATCATGATATAAATATATTTGATTTTATTATTGCAATTTACTAAACAATGGATAGGATCCTATCTAATCTTATCATGATTAGAAACCAAGACAATCAAACATAACTTTTGTGCCTTGTGCCTATTTGCACCTAAACTAAACTAGATATTAACATTTAAATGGACCCTCTTTGCATTTGTTAAGTCCATGACATATGGTGTTTATGCACATTATGTACACACTGTAATTAATTTCTTCGCATCGATTTTCCCAGAATAAAGTGCATAGAAAGCTCTAGACCCTAGACCCTATGTATGAGATGCAATAAGAACTTAATTTTCTTCTGTTTTTTGGGTAAATGAAACTAAACTTTTGTTTAAGAATGCGATTGGCTACGTCTAACCATCATTATCTATAATTGGTTACGTCACATTAAAATATGAAAATGACACTACTAAATTGCACTTTCCAATGTAAGTTCAAGACTCCAATGTGTTTGGGAAAATATCACAAATAGTCCCTAAACTTTTACTTAATGTGTAATCTCGTCCTTAAACTTTTAATTTGTTCAATTTAGTCTCTGAATTATCAATAAATGTTCGATCTAGTCCCCGACTACTTGAAAATTGATCAATTTCGTTATTCCATTAATTAAATTTAACGGAATTGAGCATTTTAATCTTTTTACTTTTTAATATATTTTTTTCTTTTTTTTTCTTATTCTTCTTCTCTCTTCCCTTTGTTGGCCCACCATGGTCAGCGGAGGGAAGTTGGCGTTCGGCAAGGGTCACCCTTGCCCGACGGCCCTTGTCGGCATCAGGCAAGGGGTCTGGCAAGGGCCGTCCTCACCCGACGTAGGCAAGGGTAGCAGCCCTCATTGGCATCAAGCGAAGGTTGCCCTAGCCAGCCCAAGGTCATCGGAAAAGAGAAGAAGAAGAAAAAAAAAGGAAAGGAAAAACAGTTATCAATTAACGATTTGGACGGAATGATTAAATTGAACATTTGTTAATGGTTTAGAGATCAAAATTAAGTAAATTAAAAATTTATGGATGAAATTGAATATTAGATAAAAGTCGAGGACCGTGATATTTTTCCAATGTGTTTCTGTATACGCGCCGGGCAGATTCCTCCGTAATTCCCTCCTTATCTTGCCAGCGGAGGGTGCCGTTGCCACGTCAGATCCGTGTCGGAACTCAGCCGTGCTCGGCGGCGCGTGAAGAACTTGGAGGCGGTGCTCCTTTTCCTTTGTTTTTCTGGCAACGGGAAGAGGCTTCCGGGGAACCTCGCCGATCTTCCGACCGATCTCGCGCTCGATTTCGATTCTAATTTCCGTGATCTCCGTGAGTTTCCATCGCTCCCTCGAGTGGCTTTGCGCTAGCTTCTTTTCCTTCTTCCGTAGATTAATCCTAGAAACCATCGAGCTCGAATTCATGGAGATCGAACGTACCGTGCGGTGCAGTTTAAATTTTTGCTTTTTTTGTTATCATTCGATGCGATTGAAGAAACTCCAAACTGGGTTGGATTTGATTCGGGCCTGTGGCGGGTTGATCATGCCCCCGAAATGCTCGGTCGACTGATCCCGTTCTTGAATTCGTATGTGTAATCGTTTCTTGGGGAGGAAGTAGAAGACGTGTTAATGCTTGGTATTGGGTGTTCTAGCATTACCCAATTTGAAGTTTAAGAGGCTTGGAGTGATGTTAAAGAGGAGGGGCTGTTGTCGGCCGTGTGGAATGTCTGTTCTTTTCGGTTTCTCTGTAATTGTGGATGGGACTCGGTGTTTATCTTGTGGTAACATGACATGAAGAGAGGGTGCTTACAAAGGGTCATGTTGGGCTGCCCTGCTTTTATTGAGATGAGATGAGAAGCAGAAGGCAGTTCTGGTTACGCTCGATTTGGCAGGGTGCTCTGTTCACGTGCATCCCATTCCTGTGATTATTGTCCGCTTAGAACTTCTGCACAGATTGATTCGATTTGTAATGCTTCTGTCTATCCCCAAGTCTCCTGCGTGTGTTTTGCGTTTTGGGATGTGCCCGTCTATAGGCTTGACCATTTGTACTTTACCCATAATCTGCAAATATGGGATCGGAGGACTTATGAGATTGTTTTTGCAGGTCCTGATTTTAGCACCCGATACTGCTGCTGAATAATGGATTTAAGCACGCTAGATCGTGGGCAGATCACTGTCCTTGGATCTGCGTTTTGCGTAATGCTTACAATGCATTTCACGGTTCAGCTCCTCTCGCAGCATCTCTTTTACTGGAAGAACCCCAAGGAACAAAAGGCCATAATTATTATCATCCTTATGGCGCCCATATATGCAGCTGACTCTTTTATTGGCTTGTTGGATATAGAAGGGAGCACAGCGTTTTTCATGTTCTTGGATGCGGTTAAGGAATGTTATGAAGCTCTGGTGAGTGAGATGTGCTAGCAGGTATGGGTGCTTTACCTTATGCCTTTTCCTTCATGACAAGTGCTTGACTTTCTATGCGCAGGTGATCGCCAAGTTCATGGCTCTGATGTACAGTTACTTGAACATTTCCATTAGCAAAAACATAGTACCTGATGGGATCAAGGGAAGGGAAATTCACCATTCCTTCCCAATGACACTTTTCCAGGTGCAGACCTTTTCTTCTTCTTCACTGTAGTTCAGCTTGTAAACTGCTGACAGTAGGACTTTTTTCTAGCTCTGGGTTTTCCAAAGCTGAGAGTGTGGCATTCAACTTAATGTTCATAACCTGTGCATAATGCTTTAACTGAGAATCGGTTGGAAAAGACCCCTAATGGAGATTTTATAATCCCCTCTTGTTTTTGAACAACCATCTTCTCGTGGTTATACATTAATCCCAATTATGAGCTAAAGTGAGGATCTCTGACCCTTTTTTTCTTGGGATATTTAGAAGGTGGCACACACGGCACAAATTCTTAGATATTTGTTCAAACTCTGTGACTGGAATATTCATAAACCAGTTTTAAGTTTTTACAATATGTTTTGTTGACATGATTATCTTTCAACTTGCAGCCTCACACAGTTCGGTTAGACCATCATGTACTTAAGCTCCTCAAATACTGGACATGGCAGTTTGTTGTCATCCGTCCTACATGTTCCATTTTAATGATTACACTCCAGGTTCTTGGGTTGTACCCCAGTTGGTTAAGTTGGATATTCACCATCATTCTTAATGTTTCTGTTTCACTGGCCTTGTATTCCCTGGTGGCCTTCTATCACGTGTTTGATAAGGAGCTGGCACCACACAAGCCTCTTACGAAATTCATGTGCATCAAGGGCATTGTCTTCTTCTGCTTTTGGCAGGTAAATCCTTATCCTCTTTCTTCTCCCACTTTATCCACTTGGCTTGATCTTTTAACTGATTTACGTTATTTGGCTTCACAAAAAGGCTCTTTATGATCTCTTAAGACTTGGAAATGGGAACTGAAGAAGCTACAGTGATCATAGTATGTAGTTATGGATGTGACGTATACAGTTAATTAACTCCGAAGCTCATATTGGAAACCCTAGATAGATGTACATGAAACATCCCATTTTTCCCGAATTGTTCCAGGAGCATAAATATTAGTGCCCCGTGGTTCTGGTCCCTGGGCTGTATGGTTCTGAGAATTGAGCCCTTAATTTATATTTTACCACATAGGAGGAGTCTCCTCCCTGAGAATTCAGCCTGGATTTTTCCTTCCCTCCCTCTCTTTTAAAATTAAAAGGTCATTCTGTCTCTTCCATGTGAGTAACCTTCAATCCTGTTTACCGGAAAGCAGCACTTGTTTGTCATTGGCATTGTTTGATTTCTTGCAGGGAGTGGTGCTTGAAATACTAGCTGCAGTTGGAATCCTTAAATCGCATCATTTCTGGCTGGATGTAGAGCACATTGAAGAAGCAATTCAGAATGTCTTGGTTTGCTTGGAGATGGTTGTGTTCTCTGTACTCCAGCAGTATGCGTACCATGTTGCACCTTATAGTGGGGAGACCGAATCCAAGCTGAAGCTGAAGAAGAGGGATTGATGTGAGTGGACCCTGAATTTCATCAGACCACATACATGTACACCGTGTTCAATTAGGAAGTATTATCAGAGAGTATTTTTTAAATGAATTGAGAGACAGTCGCAGAATCTCATTGGTTAATGTTTTAGTCATTATGCCTGTTCTGTTTTGAAGTACTGTAATTTTGTACTTTTGGTTCTCGATGTACAAAATATAGACAGAAATCTATTACTGGTTGCTTGAATCTCAGGTTGTTTGAGATGCAAGGATGCACTAGACCAGCACAGTTCCTTTTCATGCATTTCCATTTTCTTCCCGGCTGCGATTTGTTGCATGCAGCTTGTTTGAGATGTCCTTGCCATGTGCTCTCTTCTTTGGCTCAAAATCTTGCCCTAGACTCTTTAATTTCCTTGAGCAAGGACGCACGGATCATAGTTCTTCATTACGCTTGCCTGACTTGAGGGCCACCGCTGGATATATTATGTAGACTGGCCATAACTGGCTCTCATTTTGATGGTTAAGGGCTTGTATGGTAATAATTATGTTCTTGAGAACAATTTTTGCTCAAAAATAATTTTTTGTATGATGTTGGCGTTTCATGACTGCAATTTCTTTTAAGTGTATTTGGTACGATCCTCATTTTTTTTATGATTTATATCTAATAATTTTATGAGATTTTTCTTCTTTTTATTTTATTTTAATTATTCTCTTTTTACCTTTTGTTCTTCTTCCTCTCCTAGTGGGTCGCCAACCTTGGCCATGGCCGACAACCAACCAAACGAGAGCTGGCCAACTTGCTCATGGCTGGGCGAGGCTTTGACGAAGTCGCTAGCCATGGTCGAGGTCGGCAATCGGCTCAAGGAAGAAGAAGAAAATAAAAGATAAAAAGATAAAATTGCTTGATTCTTGAATTGTTTTCGAGAATAAAGAAGTAATTTTTTTCTACTTTTTCAATTATGTTCTTATGCTCGGGAATAAATCTATTCTCGGATGTAGAAAAATTAGTTGACATTATCAAATATATATTTTTCTTTATTTTGTTTTGGTGAACAAAAGAGTAAAAATTGTCGAGAATTGATCGATTACCAAATAAGCCCTAAGGTAACAAATTTTATAGCAAATAGTATGAAATTTCTATAAAAAGAGGCTTTGTGGTCTGTTAAGGTTATGCAATCATCAAAGGCAAAGAAATGGGTTTAGCCATCACACAAAAGACAGCGATTCCTGCTAATGCCAGCAAAGAACCCCACATTACTACAACAACTGGGTTCAGCCGGCGGACAACAATTCATACTGCTGCCCCACTAACAACATCATCACTTGGTTTTCCTAATAAATCATGTTGTGTTGTCTGGCTGTGGTATATCTCATAAGAAGAGACGTTCCAGTTGCTCGGATCATGACGAGGCTATTGTGACAGGCTTGCCAACCTTGAATCCTTGATCGTAGTGCAGAGCCAGCCGGTCTTTTTCTATAGAAAAAAGAGTGAGCTTAATACTGGCCAAGTAACAGATTTTAACTTAAAATTACCAAGAGATACCCCAATTAATGCATTATTGCTGGTGAAGAGTGCTGGTTACTTCCACTCACAAGCTTGAATCTATGTTTTGCTGCAAATCTGGCTTGCCTCTGAAGATCATCAGCGAAAGGAAATTTTTGAGAAGCCAGCAAGTAATTCCGAGCCGAATTTCAATACATTTACAGTGACAAACTAAGTTGTATGTTTTTTTTTTGTTCGAAAAGTGACAAACTAAGTTAAATCACAAGTTACTTACAATATATTTAGTCTTATACAAATTTGCTTTTTTATTTATACAAATTTTTATTTTTGCTTACAAGTTAAATCACAAGTTACTTACACTGATGATGGCCTCTAGATGCAAGATTTTGCTTTTTTATTTATACAAATTTTTATTTTTTTGCCAATTTTTTTATTTGATCGCTCAATTTTTATCTACTCCAATCTTTCGACGTATCAATCATCATTAGGATAATTATGTGCATTCACCCATATATATGGCATTAACCCTAATAAAAACGTTAAGTCATGAATTTGAGAGATTTATCATCTCTTTTTATTTCATTCTATCCAAATTCTCGACCCCCAAAAAGAAAAAGAAAGTATTTGGAAATTGATTTTATAAACATCAAATGATGGGTACGCTTGTGGAGAAATCATACAGGAGGTAGAAAACATATTTCCTTGATTTTTCATTTTGTTGATTTCTCCTTGGAAATCATAATTAAAGTAAGGAAAAGACCACCAAAAATCTCAAATTTTGTCCAAAGTGACAGATTTATCCTAATTTTTTTTTGTGACACGAAAAACCTCAAACTTTACAAAGTGTGACACATTTACCCCATTAAGAATATTTTAGTCTTATTCTTTATGTTTTTTCTTTTTATTTTTTATTATTTTTTTTCTTCTCTCCGCCGGCCCCGGTGGACGAACGCAAGGGTCGCCCTCACCTGGGCCGATGCCGGTGAGGGGTGCCCTTGCCCGACGCAAGCGAGGGTGGCCCTCATCAGTGTCGAATGAGGGCACCCCTCCGGCATCTCGTGAGGTGGCCCTTGTCGGCGTCGGGTGAAGGCCTCCCTCGCCAGATCTGGCGAATGCAACCCTCGCTGGCATTGGGCAAAGGATGTCCTCGCTAGATCTAGTGAGGGTCTGGCGAGGGAGGGTAAAAGTGTCATGCAAATAAAAGTTCATGATTTTTTGTGTCACAAATGAAAGTTTGAAATAAATATGTCACGGTTAGCAAACTTTGGATTTTTCACGTTGCAGATAAAATTTAGATAAATTTGTCACTTGTGGTAAAATTGGGGGGTTTTGGGTGATTTTCTCCTTAAAGTAATTAATATATACTTTTCACTGTTTTCAGCGTTTAAAGGGAATTTTCCCTCAAACAGACGCTTTCTCTCTCCTCCTCTTCCTCTTCCTGGAAGAGCTTCTGCAGCCGGTTCTGCAAATCCAAGCTCGTCAACGCTCTTTCCCTTGCCCACTTCCCTTGCGTAAGTCTTCCCTCTCTTCTCCGCCCTTTAGATTGAATCATGTAGTCGTAGCTTGTTCTGCACCGATGTTCCATCGATTCCTGCACGCCGGTCCGCGTGGGTTCAAGGGCAATTGAAGCTTGTTGTCGATGCGCTTTGCATCGAAGTGGGGGCGCGTTGTAATTGCTCGTTTTTTCCTGCTTATTCCGCTACAGAATCGTCCTTGTCCAACTGGGTGTCTTCGTTTTCCCCGGTTGGGTTTATAGGGTTATGCCCGCTGGAGGTGCATATAACGTGTTTGGGTTAATGCCTCTTTGAGCTTGGGGGTGGGCTTGCGGTTTGGCCCCGAAGGTGCCGCCGATGTGGGTTGAGCTCCATGGCCTTGTCGACGAGGGTCTCCGCCGTGAGGCCGAAGCACTGCTCCTTCCAGTAGGTGTTCTGGTGTATCTTGGACCCTGTCTCGATCAGGTGGAAGCTCGGGGAGAGAGAGGGAGAGAAAGGGAGAGGGAGAGAAACCCTTAAGGTGAATAGCAGAATGATGTGATATAAACCGATCTTCCCTGGGAACCGACCCATTCCGGTCGGTCGAACTGCTGCTTGCAGCTTTATTATAAACAGTAGGTTGAGCGTGACTCGGATGGTTCCATGGAATTGGAGATTGGTTCCATGGACTCATTCGGAACTGAATCGGATCCATGAAATTAATGAGTGGGTCTTGATTCTAATTTTTCGAAATTGGTCATGTGGGCGCTCGGACTGTTTCTAGTTCCAAATAGAGAAAATTAATCAGTAAGAGATTGCTCGTATAAATGCTTTTCTATCGTTTATGACTTGTGTTTGAATTCTAATTCCTCTTTTAACTATTATGGAGTCTAATAAGACATTGCTCTTCATTCTTGTGATAATTTCATGTAAATAAATGCTTGGAGATAAACATTATATCTTTTCATGACTTTGACCTTGTACTCTAGGAAGTAGCATTTGTATAAAAAAGAATGGCAGCCTCAACCTCAGGTCCAAACTCCCTCAAAGAATATTTAAAGCGGTATGAAAGTGCTGCAGATCAAGAAAAGAAGAAGAAGAAGAAAAAGAAGAAACCGAGAACAGACGCTGCTGGGGTTTTAGTTGTGGATGAAGATCCAGTTTGGCAGAAGCCTGTAAATCTCACAGAAGAAGAAAATAGTGACGATTCAGCTGGTAAAAAAGTGATTGTGCTCTTCTTGATGTCTGAAGTCTCAATAGATGTACTTTTTTTGGTCTTTGAAAGAGATAAGAAATAAAGTTAATGGTCACTGATGTTCATGCTTGTATGTTCTGTTTCATAGATGAAGCAAAGCCCCAGATTGATGAAGACATTGAAGTGAAGCGACTGAGAAGGCTGGAACTTCTCAGGTCCAGACGTCCTTATCACTCAATTTCTGATGATGGGAGCGGTTGGGTTTCACTTTCTTCAAATGCCTCCAACTTAGTTAATCAAAATGCCGACATGTCCCCGCCTCGTTTAAGGTCTCGAAATGACACACCTTCACCAGAACGTGGATTAGAGCCTTCAGATCCTGCTGATGCTGCTCTGTCACCACCACGTCGGAGACGGCAAGATACTCCCTCCCCTGAACCTGGTGCAGAACTTACAGATTTGAATGCAATAAAGTCTGATATGTCCCCTCCTCGTCGGAAGAGGGTGCGCCATGATTCTCCCTTACCAGAACCTGGTCCTAAGCAGCCATTTTCTGGCAAGGAATATACTGATTTATCTCCCCCTAGGCAGCAGCTGAGACGTATATCATCACCTGAAAGAATTTCTAAGTCTACGAGTTCCATCATATCAGATGTTGATATGTCTCCGCCTCGTAGAAGGAGGGCTACATCAGATGCACCATCACCTGAGCCACATGTAGATGATGCAGATTTTGGCAGAAAAGACACTGATTTATCACCTCCAAGGCAACGTTGGCGACGTCATAGCACTCCTCCCGATCCTGATTTACGAAGTTCACCCTCCGTTGGCCCTTATTTTGATGGTTCAGATCTGGTGCTGCGGAGGAAAAGCCGGAAGGGTGGTGGGAAGCAATCGTCACCTGATCGTCCTGCAGGTCGTCTATCAGAGGAAATTGATGTTTCACTTCCTTCTGCTTCTGATCTTTCTCCACCAAGGAAAAGTAGGAAGAATTTGTCTGGTTCAGTGGACACAAGAGAGGGAGCACAAACTGGACTAATTTCTGGTAAAGACATCAGCAAGGCCATGGCTAAAATCAAGAAGGATGAGTGGCTGAGGTCTCTCTCTCTCTCTCTCTCTCTGTTTTAATTGGCACATAGTGAGCATGAACTCTGTAATGTACATAGGGAAAATTCCTGCTTTTGAGAATGATTATGATAGGAAGAGTATTAGCTGATGCTTCTATGTAAATGCATCGGTGTTTATTAGCTTCTCGTTGCAGCTGAGATGCCTGATGCACAATATTTACCTGTATGCATATGCTCACTTGATCATCTATGGTAGCTGCGTCAAAATATCTCAGGCATTGCGGCCATTATTTTGATGCTGGAGGCCTTAATAGCCAAATTCATCCCATAATGACCCATTGCTGGCCTTCCTGCAGCAACTGGAAGATTTTTCACTAGAACTTTAGCATGAGAAGAGTAAAAATGCCAATTTGAAAAAACCAGGTCCACGGGAAAATTTTCAAACCAAAGAAAGTATTGTCAATAGCTAGAAAGTACTTGTGCATCTGTTTTGATGGCATGGGTGCCATTTGACTCTTTATGCATGGTTACTCTATTTTGAATAACTTCATAGTTGGTACTTTGGTAGCTGTTGTGCATTTTTCACATGATGCATTTTGTAGTCATCCAGTTCAACATTCAAGATTTATTCTGCTAGCATATATTGTTCTTCTTTACTTATTTAGCATCTTTTCTGTTAGCAAAGTAGCTTCTGCTTGGAGCTTCTCTGAGAACAATATTTGCATGCCCTCTCAGGTTTAACGCATTGGATGCTTCTGAAACTGGGAAAGGAGCTGAGGCTGTATATCGGGATAAATTGACAGGTAAATATTGATTAATGGAATTTTTAGCAGTGCACATGCCTTAAGTCATGGCCTGACTTACAGTTATACAGGAAGACGCTTATCAAAGGAGGAGGTCCTAAAGTCACAACAGAAAGTAGAAGAAAAGCCCAAGGTATTTTTTAGGAGGCACTCTCAGCAATCTAATGCGTTCATGGTTTCTATTTCATCATCTTCTGTAGTGGATTGATGTCAAAGTTCTGAGTTGACTTTTTAAGTGAGTGGAAACATAAAACTTTTATCATAAATGTTGAAAATATAGCTGTATGCCTGTTTGGTTGTTATTGTGCCTGTCATAGCAGACATCAGAAAATGTGGGTGTATAAACTTACAAATTACTTATATTGATATTCTTCTTATCATGGTAAACTCCACAAAATTTGTTATTTCCCTTTCTCTTCAAAATTGTTAAGTGAACTGACTTTGAAAAAGGTATGTGGATCATAGTTTGACACCATGGCCAAACCTTGGAAGAGTCAGTAAATAATTGGAAGATGTAAATAAACAAATTCATACCTGGCATGATAAATTAATCTATCGCTTTACTTTATTAATTATTACTGTTATCATGAAATTTAAATAATCATGTTTGTTTTCATTTTGTGAGATATCTCCCTGTTAAGGTCCAGTTGCATGTGAATCTTTTAGTTCTTCTAATGTGTTCCCTTTTTCAGGAAAAGAAACTGGAGTGGGGCAAGGGTTTGGCACAAAAACGGGAAGTAGAAGAGAGGCTGCATGAACTAGAAAGTGAAAAGGACAAACCATTTGCTCGGACTAGGTAAGAGACAGCAAAAGAGAAAAAGATGAGGAGTTTCTGATATCTCTTTCCTATTTTATCACTGGAAAGCTGGCGAGATATTCATGAAGAACAAAAAACGCAGAATTACTTCTGATTTTATCTTCCACTTCCTCTGCATAATGACACAGAGCATTTTAACTACTTCTATTTTTCGTTATGAACGGTTGAAAATAGTCCTTAAAAATCTACCAATCTGTAATTTGGCAAACTTGCTTTTCTCTAGGAAAAGGACAATGATGAAATTGCTTTTAAAAGGGTGAGGACGTAGAGAAGGGAAATATGAGACTATTTGGCCAGACAACACGTGTAGAGGAAAGAGTGGAACGTAATTAGTCCTGGAGTCTTCCCCTTTGGACCATACCTTCTTTCCTAATTCACATTTTCCAAGATGATATTTCTTATCTTTTGCATGGATCATCAAATGACTTTAGCCGCATATCATATTTATTTAATATGTGCATTGCTTTCTGTGGTGCTTTTTGTCCAATCTTACTGGGTGGAAACTGCATGTGGCATTAAGTTATCACCTGACATTGTCAAGTTACTGTCAGATCTGTTGCCTTCACTGCCACCTTCACCACTGCAATTGTCACAACCACCACTGCCGCTGCCGCCACCACTACCACTGCCGCAACCACTGGCACAGCCACCAACACTACCACCATGACTAGCTCTATTACACTTTTCCTTTTCTCCTTAGCATCCTTAGCATACGACATCTTTAACATGCTCACATATAATGCTTCTTGTTGCTGTCTATGAGGAGTACCGCTGCATTAACTGTTTAAATAGGTAGCTGTATGTGGCATGTTTCTCTTAGGAGGCACTGTCATGCCTTGATTAAAGCTGGGGAGATATTGTTTAGACATAATCCATTAGACTAAAGGATGGGCAAGCTGTTAGGTTATAATGCTTGAAAGCAGAAGTTCTTCAAGCTTTCATATTGCTAATTTTGGTTCTGACTTCAGTTTTAATTGGCAGAGACGATCCAGAACTTGATAAAATGCTGAAGGACAGACTTAGATGGGGAGATCCAATGGCACACTTAGTAAAGGTAGTTCATCGAGTTACTAATGCTAGCATCGACAATTTACAATTCAAACGGTTATTGATTTAACAAGTTTTTTCCTTTCCTCTGGTACAGAAAAAACATTCGGAGCCAGCACTTGCTGATTTTGGGGCTGATGAGAAGATGAAGGAATCGGGGTTTGTAATTCCTCAGGAAATTCCCAGTCACAGCTGGTTGAAAAGGGGATTGGATGCTGCCCCTAATCGATATGGTATAAGACCAGGAAGACACTGGGATGGAGTCGATCGTAGCACTGGTGGGTTCTTATTTTTGCACTTCATGCTTCTCGTATAATCCTGAAGGCTGAAAGCATTTATTGCAGTCCTTGCCCTGGGAAGGAAGGAGAATTTATTTTTTTGTAGATTTAGAGTATGGAAGCATGCTTAGCATACAGTGCTCACTTTGTTTAATCCTGTCTCCCACATTAACGCAGGTTATGAGAAGGAACTATTCAAAAGGACAAACGAGAAAAGAGCATCAGAGAGAGAAGCTTACCTGTGGTCTGTGTCGGACATGTGACTGTGCCCATGCAATAAGATCCAAGGCTTCCTCATCTTACATTTCGGCATTGTAAGTCCGACTGAAATCAAGTAAATGTCCACTCCGCCTTTTTGCTAATTGCAGAGTACACCAGACTTGTAAATTGTCTTCTTTCCTTTTTTTTTTTCGGGTAGGGAGAAGATGGGAGAACCTTTAGGAGAAAAAGAGAGAAATACATACTTTGTTTTGCATTACCGTGACTTTGCTATTGATCTTCATGAATGCAATCCACAGATAGGTCTCAAAGCGTTGCATAGACTAATAGCACTCCTGAGGATGCAGATAGGTTTTGATGATCGAGTATGTTTTGTGTTCATATCATATGAGTTGTCTATATATCCAATTGGGCAAAGCATTGCGTTGCTGGAAAACTTGCTTATCTTTTTCTAATGATATGTGAGAGTTCATCAAGAAGGTACCAAGCAGACACTGCCGCCGAACAAAACGGCTTCAGATGGCAGCCACCATGTACAAAATTTTGCACCAGACTTCCTTTCCGGCGATGGCTATAAAAGAAATTTGTATCCATGCTGTTCTCTAGTCACGACGCCAATGACAACATCACGGAAGGTGCAGTATCTTGCCGATATGTTTACTATCCTGTATAAGCCGGTGTGCTTCCGCCCCTTTGAACAGGGGAATATACTTGAAAACCGCAGGCTTTTTATGCCACCCACCGCTGCCAGCCAAACATTCTCCTCCTCCTCCTTCATGACCATGCTGTTATCTTCGCGACTTCTGGTGTTGTAGGCCTGTGGCTGCAAGTGCATGGCAATGGCATCGTAGCATTGTATCGATGTATCGTATCGAAGAAGTTGATCATGTACATTTGATGATCAGACGAGTTAAATAAATAGGTGAATTTTCTCACACTTCGAGATGGCATCTCCTTTCCTTTTATCACTCAACCGGATTCTGCAAGTAGATATTTGCGGAGGCAACCAAAGTCAAGTTTGGAAGGAATTTTATTTGGGTGTTCCTTGTTTGCTCTTTGCACTCGAGAAAGACAGCCGAGCCTGTGCCTCACGCGGGCAAAATCAAGCTGGTTCGTCGCGCTCGGATCCGACGGTCGATGTCGATAAACTTTAGAGCAGATGGCTGACGAAACACGGGATTCAAATCGTCGAGACATGAGTACGAGGAAGACGGTGAAACCAACGCTCTCTTTCTCCTTGATTTTCGGGCATGTGCTGGCTCGCGATTGGGTCAGATTGGACCGAGGACGATATTAGACCCTATAATTAGATGACTATCCTAGCATTGATTCCATACTACATAGTGATGAGGTGAGGTGGCTTTTATGGCAATGTTCCAAAGGTGTACTTTAAAGTGGACACGACACATGTTCGATTATCATGATATTAAAGTTGAGAAGGCTTGAGATTCTTCGCCTCATTCAGATGTATGCTCATGTCTTTATCCAATTAACCACATTGGGTGAAGATCGGGGATTCATTCATCTGAAGATGGATCCTGTGCTCTTGAAAATGGGGGTTTAGCTCATTTGAGCTCTATCCGTCTCTTTTCTTGTCCATTTTCCCAAGCTCAAATCCGATTAACAGGCTTCAAGATTTGACTCCACTTTCGACTGGTCATCGCTTTTTTTCTTCCCCCTCTTTCCTGTCGGCAGCTTACCTTGTTCTCGCTCGAAATATGACAATAGACCCGAGCAGGCAAATGATTGATGACCTACCTTCGATGCTTTCGTAGAGGCACGGATTCTTAATCGATATGATACTTTCCTCGATGTATTTAATAAAAATTATAATTAAGTAATAAGATTCGTTGGAATGTTAAGTATCTTCATCCCATTGGCTGACCGAACATCTTTTCTTGGATTCCAACTGAGCGCCGCCGTCAAGCATTGTCTCCCCACTTTTGACCTCTTGATTTGTTTGTTTTTTTTTTTTTTAAAGGAAAAACCTAGGGAGGTTGAAACCTCATAATTACCCTCCCGTTGGCTTCCTGGCCGAGTTCAAGAGCCGAGGGCACAATGGTCTCTTCGTGTCCCCCGTGCCGCCCTCTGGACCTTCGCGTGCAGGAAGGGAAACGCGAGAGCGCAGACGTTTGCAAACATGGATTTTTCCTTCCTCGCCCGATTCCTTTTTTTTTTTTTAAGTAGCAATTCGATAATTATATTTCATTTGGTTTCAAGATCTTTTATTTTTATTTTTGTTGATCACGTGAAATTTAAATACAGGCTAACCAAATATATCTTGTTCAACCTTGACCTGATTCTTTAAGCTTCAAACAAAGAGAGATTTTCCATAATGGTACACGAAAATTCAGCAAGCCGTACATCATATTTTTCTTGACAGTATAAGTGAATAAAATAATCTTGAGAAAAAAAGATGACTTTCTATGCATGCTTGGTCTTGATACTTGGCCTCTTGGAGCGCTTGTTATCGAGTCACGAGGAAAACTCCTTCGATTGTCGTGAGGCAAACCACTGGGTTCAAATTCGTGACTTCTCTTCATAAGATTTCATGTGATATCGAGATTTAATTCATGACTTCTCTTCATAGGATTTCATGTGATATTGAGATTTAATTTGACATTTTGAAGAAAGGGAAAACCTAGCATTAGAGAGTTTTTTTATTTTTTTATTTTCCTAATCCGGCGATCCAAGATCAATTTCTCTCTTGCTCCATCCCCTAGTTCCTTAGATTTTCCCCTAATGTTTTACCACTTCTTCATTGTTTCAGACCATTCGAGTGCACAAGTAGTGTCACGTCAATCCTACACAAAAACCATTAACTAGCCGACACGTGTCACGTTGGACCCACCTACTAGAAGCCCCTGCATCCACTCTCTGTGATTATTTTTCACTTTTTTTTTCTTCATTTTTTTTTTCTCTTCACCTTCTTCCTGTCGCTCCGCCGCGACGACAACAGACGTACGCCAACTCAGACTCGCTGTCAACTTTAACCCTCGTGAATCGCTTGTGCAAAACTGACGTGGCAGCAACCTGATATTAGCTCGGGATTGTTGCACCTTGTCTAAAGCTCCTGAGATATTGGACTCTCTTTCCTCCGCCTCAACTCAAGCTCGAAAGCTCGAAATCTCTTCGTCTTGGTTGAACTTGGAACCTGAAATTTCCATTGCCATCGCCTTGCGGTTTAAGCATTCGCTCTGCTGCCTCTGGCCCTTCCTTGGCATGCGAAATTCCTGAGTGACATGGCTTTAGATGGATAAGGTGGTGGCTCTCAAGACCTGACAAGGTTTGAGCTATCCTTGTTTCTTTCCTCACCAAACCATGTAGAGACCCATCTGACCTTTTGAGACGGCAAAGATTGGATTTTGATGAAGCATTAGGAGGGAAGCTCTGTGTTTTTTTAAATACTGATCGCGGGTAATGAACCTTGTAGTGGTGTTACCAGGTGGTTGTTGCGAATGTTTGTTTACTTGCGACTTTGTCGATGTCGATGCAAAAAAGAACAAGCCTTTGATTGAATGAGTCAGTTACAAATCATGCCTTTCCTCCCAGAAATATAGGCCTTTTTTGTTGTCTTTTATTGGCTTATAGAAAACCACAAGAAATTTTCTCATTGTATGTGCCATCAGTTGATGACCCAAGCTAAGTTGGCTTCTGGTTTTTGTCCCAGCAGTCATCGAAGAAATAGTTGTCACACACCAATTACTTGTCTTCATTTCGCTTGGACCAAACTCCAATTGTTCTACATGTTGTCTTTACCTCCTCCTGATATCATGGAGTGATTGCATAGTCTTTCTCTATATCTTTCTGCTTTTCTTATAGCATTAAGCCCAAGCATCTCTTTTTTCTCAGGTGCAATTTCATCAATAGGCCTAAAGATCCAGGTTATTGACTTGCATTTGAATTATTAGTGTTTTCCTCTATGGCATTTGCAAGAATTATTCGGGGCAACCTGAGAAGAACATGAGGTGCTGTTGGGAGCCTTGCAAATGGAAAAGAAGAAATTTTTAGAGTACTCGTGAATTCATTTTCCTTTTCTTCTTTCAAAAGTGTCCCAAATTTAGGGAGGCCAGTGCTTCTCGCTTTGGCCCGACTAGGCGAGGGCTGCCGGCCCTCGCCCCAGATCTAGGGGAGGGCTGCGGGCCCTCACCACCGGTCAGCCAAGGTCGCCGGCCCCTAGCCAGGGCCTGGCGACCTCGGCTAACCCTCCCCCCATTGTTGTCGGCCCTTCTCGGCGGCGGCGGCGAGGGCTTAGCCCTCAGCCGCCTTCTTCTTCCCTTGGCTTCCTTTTTAAAAAAATAAATAAATTAATATTTGTATTTTTAAAAATGTTTTAAATAAATTTAGTGTTAAAATTAATTTAATTAATTTTTATATTAATTTTTACCACGTCGAAGCAAAATGACATCATTTTTACATTTGTCTAGTCACATCAACGTGCAAAACGATGCCATTTTGCACTTACTTTGTCGAAAAATTGCCACGTCAGTATTTTGTTTGGATTTTCTTGCTGTTAGCACTTAAGTGATCTATTTTGCTCCGATTTTGGCACTTAAGTGTTACTTTCCTAACTTTTGGTATTTAAATGCCAAGTTTTGGCATTCTAGGTGTTCGGAACTTGCTCATTTTGGTGCTGATTTAATGCTTTCAATGCTAGTCTGGTGTTTGTCTTAAAAGAGGCGTGGTGAAAGAGGTGAATGCAAAGAAAATTGTACTGAGTGATGGTACGGATGTTCCATATGGCCTCCTAGTCTGGTCCATCAGCGTTGGACCCTCAGAGTTTATCAAGTCACTTGATCTTCCCAAATCCCCAGTGGAAGGTGAGGATAAGAACTTTGTGATGATCTCATTTTAGCATTCCATCACCTTCCAATTGAATGATTTGTCCTCTCAACTGTTTCAGGATTAGGGTTGACGAATGGTTGAGGGTACCTTTAGTGGAAGATGTGGTTGCGCTGGGAGATTGTGCGGGTTTTCTTGAACAGAGAGGGAGGCCGGTGCTTCCCACTTTAGCTCAGGTTTAGTCACCTTGTCTAATTCCTTTAAAGACGTCTCATTGTAGCTTTTGGTTTGATCTACAATCTTCAACTTTATTTCCTTGCTCTACTTTGTATAAGAAGTGGCATGATCCTTCCATTTGAACTTGGAAGTGGTCATTCACTATTGCTTTCTCGTTGCATAAAGGCTCAGTTTCCTTCTTTCTTTGGAAATAACATGAATACTAATTTCTGAAACAGGTCGCGGAAAGGGAAGGGAAATTCTTGGAGGAGCTGTTTCGTAGGATAGGGAAGCAAAATGGAGGGAAAACATTTTGCTCGAAAGACATACTTCTAGGAGACCCATTTGTGTACAGACATTTGGGAAGCATGGCTTCTGTGGGGCGTTACAAGGCGCTCGTCAATTTATGCCAGTCTAAGGTACATAACATGCTACCATGACATACTAATGGTTTTCTTTCCTAGTACCTAGATTTTGATGTGCACGTACTTTTATAATTCGCTGAATTAATAACTGTCACTTATGCAAACATTCTTTATGCAGGACACAAAGGGAATATCGCATGTGGGATTCGTGAGTTGGCTGGTTTGGCGTTCTGCTTATCTCACGAGGGTAGTTAGCTGGAGGAACAGATTCTATGTCGTGGTGAATTGGGCGACAACTCTGGTTTTTGGAAGAGACAACTCAAGAATAGGTTGACAATGATGCAGATGCATTTTATGATACATTGTGCTCTTTCTGGGTGGAAGGTTCATTTATTTGTCAGGTATCTAGCATGGCTAGTAAAATAACGATGGTTTTGCACCAGTTCACATTTTTTGGCCTGTAACTTTGGTTTTGTTAGTTGTCGAGCGCTGTTTAACCGGCCGATCCAGTCTTCAGTTGCATGGAACTAGGTAGTGGCTAGGCCTAGGGTGGAGTAATTTCGATTCCTGAGTGGAATGGGATCATTGGTTCATACATCACTATAGTTATGATGACTATTCGTTCGTTCACTCAAGATTCATCTGTCCACAAGGAAAGTATTAACAACTCAAAAGATTTACCGAAAACAGAGTTTATGTACGTAATGAAATCAATATGGAAGATGTAACTTTTGGTTCTGCTACTTGGGATGATAGTAATGTAACTTCTGGTTTCTGTTGGAGTCAACACCTAATATGAAAATAAGAAGCTGCAAGTACAAAGAAGCAACGAGAAGCTGTTGAAGAAAAAAGTGTCCCAATTGGAATTTGCCTCTAGAACCTTCAAAAAATATAACAAAAGGGGAAAGAAGTTTTGGTAAAAAAGTACGGGCACGCGTTATAATAATATGGTATCCTCTCACAAGCAGAGAGTGGAGTCTTCGAGAAGCAGGGGCAACATGTTGGTCAAAAAGAAAGAAAAGGAAAGTCCAAGATAGACTTCATGCATTGATTAGCCATATGTTAACAAATTGAAGTTGGCAAAGAAAGAGAAGAAAAGTTGTGGTTGGATTCTTTCACACCGAAGTCGCTTGGACTTTAAGAGGTGGTGGAACTCCTCTAAATATGGCAGTACTTGAATGAAGTAATTTCTTTAGACTTTGTAAAGTCAAAGAAAACATTGACAAAAGGTTTATTGAGAAAGCAGACAAATTATGTATTGAGAGGAATTTAGTTAAAAGCCTTAACTCATTAAAGAGGTTCTAAGGTTGAAACTTGACCTAACTATTGAAGATCTCATAGACTAGGTTCAAAAGGACAACGCGGATTTTGAAATTCTAATGTGAGCATTGTCTCCCATACCTATGATACAACAATGCTTTTTGTAGTGTTTTAAGGATACACTATGCATTTAATGATTCACATAACCTGGAGTTCAATATCCTGATAATGTATGGGAGGATACCTTTGATAGGAATGTGCCTATATATATAGAGTGAAAGTGCTAGTATGAACACCTATGGGGGGTGAATAGGTGTAAAAATAGATTCTGCACAATACAATGAAAATTTTTACTTTTAACCTGCGTCTGAAAAACAACATGCTTTTGAAACTGAGTCTGAAGAGCAATAAACTTTACAATCTGAGTCTGAACATATTCTGTTTTTGAACAAATTTAGCTTTAAAGTCTGAACACAGTCTGAATAAGTATAGCTTCAGCATAGAGTCTGTTTTTTGGTTTAGCTTCAACATAGAGTCTGCCTCTCTTCATTCACGTTTAGTCTGAAATTTATCAGAGTGAGCAGACTTCTGATGTAGAACAGACTTTGACACTAAAGTCTAGCAGTCTTCATACTTTGACACAGAAGTCTGGAAATCTTCAGAATAGACTTTGGACATGTGTTACGTTCAGTCTTCTAGTTCTTCCAAGTATAGACTTTGATAATATCATTTACATGTTCTATCATCTGCATAGTCTATTACTCAATAATTAAATACGTTAGTAGCATTTGATTTATTTTGTCATATTCAAAATATCATAAGGATTTCCCTAACAATCTTCCCCTTTTTGATGATGACAAAACAATCTCTGAATATGTAGATTTGTAAATATACTTTTAAAAATATTAATTTAAATCAAAGGATATCATAAGATAGCAAATAGATTGAGCATAACAATGTATAGAAAAATAATCGCAGCTCAATATTATGCAATAAATAATATCAACCAATCAACACATATGCATATTCATATATTCTCCCCCTTTTTGTCATAATCAAAAAGCGATAACAATAGAAATAATATCATGTAGAGAATATAAAATGATAACAAATATCTTGCATGAAACACCGTTTCCAAAAAATCAGTTTTTATAAAGTAAATTGAATATTAAGGATATGCAATGTAGTTCACTTCGATCATATATATCAGCAAATATCCAATAAAAATCACGGATGAATTATAAAATTCATCGATCATTTTTGTCATAATAAAATGATAATATCAATAAGAGATTTGTTAATGATAAACGGTAATAAGAGATGCACTAACCAGATTTTGTAGAACTTAAATTTTGACGCATTCATCTTTTCCTTCTTTCCATAACAAGATCACGATCAATCCAAAAAGATTTTTTCATAATTGATCAAAGCTCCCCCTCAATTTGTTGCCTTTTTGAGATGATCACGATTCTTTCTTTTCTCTTGGATTTGCTTTCTCCCTCTGTCATCATGACAATATTTGCGAATAGAAACAATTGTTGCTTGTGCACGTGGAACAGAATATTTTTCCATTATTCCCTTTGTAGCAACAATATCCACAATGATCATTTGCATTTTGAAATTCAAGTCAAAAATTTATTTTCTTCAATCAAGCTCTTCTTGAATTCAACCTGCATAAACTTAACGAACTTTTTGCACAAATAAGCTGTAATAATATCTACATAATATATAATGCCCTTTCTTCAAATAAATAAATTGAATAGCATATATAAAATTATCATTATTAAAATTCAGAACTACTCAACCTTTTGTATGCCGCATAAGGGATTTCCTCAATAAGCAAAAATTTTGCACAAGGAATATAATTTTTGAACCTCAGAAGATAGTATAGAATCTCCAAATTTTTTTGATCAAGCTTTACATATGAAAGATTCTATTGCCACCTGCAAAATCTTGGATAATAGATAATAATCTTTGCAAAAAAAAAAAAAAAAAAAGAGTCACGTAATATCTTCATTTGATTTGTGGATCAAACTTGCTAGATATAAGATATCTTTTAAGAATATAGCAAGAACATCAATGAATATGCAATAATATCTTTCAAGATCAAAGGGATTTGCTTGAGCGTAAAACTAAAAAAATATATTATTAGTGCATTTTGCAAAAAGAAAATAGATATTTCTCACGTGCCAAAATTGCAATGCCTTATATTTATGACAAAAGATATTTGCAATATAATAAACAATCATCCAAAATTATGATAAATGCATGTAGAAATTTATTAGGCGGGATGATAAAAAATGTTCTCTTACCCATGGTATAAGTTTGAAATATACCAAAAAAAAAAAAATCATTACCAATTTTCGCCTGAGATTCTTTTCTTATTGTACCAAAATTTGCGTAGATTCACAATCATTCTTGCCTCATTGAATTTCCTGCAATCAACTCATTTCCCTTTTTGGTATCCATCAATTTGGATTCTTCCATTTCGTTAGAGTAAAATAGAAAATTTCCATAGATAAACAAATATTCTTTCTTAATTCATCATAATAAAGTATTCAAAGAAAGAATATTATGCACAATGATATTTTGAAAAATAAATTCTCACTTAGTCATAGTACGATAAAAACAGAGTGGATAAAATCCTTGAGTATCTAAAGAATATCTTGCATAATAAATTAATATAACGTAAAACATATTTTCACTTTGCAAAATATGACAAAATCTGAAAGCATAAAATTAAACCAAATAAACTCAATTGTCTCTAAGCAGGATATCAAAAATGATCACACGTATTATATCAAATCTCAACTCACGAATCACAAAAATAAATCACATGATTCTTTCTTCAATAAAACAAATCAAAGAATAAAATCCCAATCAACCAAGGATATATCGAATACCAAGCATAATGAGAATTATGTGCCCAAATAAAAAAAAAAAAAATACATTCCTTACCAATTTCTTCTTTTCCTTTATTCTTTATATCTTGCAAAAACAACTCACATTTTCTTTGGTACCAATTTTTTCTTGGGTCCATGAAAGTTAGTAGAGTATGCTTGTTTTATCCAATCTTTCTTAATAAATCTCAAGCCTTTAGGACATTCTTTCTCAAAGTGTTCTGAATCTCCACAATTTGAACACTTGAGGGCATTTCCACCAACAGGTTTTACAAACATTTTTTGAAAATGATTTTTGTAAAATGCCTTTGAAGGTCTTTGTTTAAGTCTCTCATTGACTTTAAGAAAATCAATTAGAGAATCACTTTCTTTATTGAAACCAAGTCCCGACTTATTATAGTAAGGTACTTGTATGGAAATGGTATGCTCTAATGTTTTTGATCCATTTGAAAATTTTGTTGAAATATTTGAAAATTCATTTTTCAAAGAATCATTTTCTTTGACAAGTAAATCTTGACTTTCTTTTGTTTGTATAAAATATTTTTGCAAAATTTCAAACTTTTCTTTTCTAGAAAGATCTTGTTGCCTAAGCCAAGAATTTTCATTTTTAAGTTCAAAGATTATTTTAAGAGAAGATTTGAGATTTGAGCAAAGCTCATTTATATACTTAAGAACTTTGATAGAAATTGCTAAATGACTTACCTCGATTTCATCATCTAAGTGTGTGTCTGAGTAGACTTTGATTCTGAGTTTGTGTCTAAGTCAGACTCAGATTCTGAATGTGCCATCAAGCATATATTTCCTTGCTCGTCATCTTCTTTTATTGTTCTTTTCTGGCCATTTTGCTTGTATTGTCTTCTTTCACTGAATTTCATTCCTTTTCTACTCAGCTTTTTGAATTTCTTGATCATAAAAGCAAGTTCTTCGTCGTCCTTGTCATTTTTTGAGTTTGCATCATCAAAATCAACATTAGATATTAAAGCGATGGACTTCTTACCTTCGAGATCTTCATCAACAATTTGTTCCACTTCGTAGGATTGAAGAGTGCCAATCAATTCATTAACGGAGAGTGGCATAATCCTCTGAGTCTCTTGAATTGAGGTCTTGACATGGTTCCAATCTTTTGAGAGACCTCACAAAATTTGTTGACCTTCATTTGGGAAGAAATTGGATGACCTTGATACGCCAAACCATTTACAATTTCTGTAAAGCGGCTAAACAGATCTCCGATCGACTCTCCTTGGTTCATCTTGAAGGATTCATATTTGCCGAGCAGGAGGTTTACTTTTGTCTCTTTTACACGATTAGTCCCTTCATATGTAACATGAAGTCTATTCTAAACTTCTTTTGCTGTTTCACATGAAGAGATTCTGTTATATTCAATAAGAAACAAGACGCAATATAAATAATAAATGGCTTTTGCATCAAGAGCTTCTCTTTTGGACAATTCCATTCGAGACATAGGAGCAAAGAGTTTGGTTTCTTTGTCTTCACCATTCTTATTTGATGTAGGCGCAGCAGTGGGATTGATTCCTCTTTCTACAACATCCCATTGCAAGGGATCTCTGGATCTTAGGAATGCTTTCATTTTGTTCTTCCACTCGTTGTATTTCTTTCTATCAAAATATGGTAGCTTGGTGTTGCTTTGCCATTCCATAAGTCTTGGTGCCAAGATACTAGCTATAGAAGATCTTTAGCTCAAAAGTAAAAATACTTTTATAAACCGAGCACTTGGCTCTGATATCAATTGAAAGTACTAGTATGAACACCTAGATGGGGGTGAATAGGTGTAAAAATAAATTCTGCAAAATACAGTGAAAACCTTTACTTTTAACCTGAGTTTGAATAACAACAGACTTTTGAAACTGAGTTTGAAGAGCAATAAACTTTACAATCTAGGTCTGAACATATTCTGCTTCTAAACAGATTTAACTTTAAGGCCTGAACACAGTCTAAATAAGTTCAGCTTCATCATAGAGTCTGTCTTCTGGTTTAGCTTCAGCATAGAGTCTGTCTTCTGGTTTTTCATTCACGTTCAGTCTGGAATTTGTCAGAGTGAGCAAACTTCTGATGTAGACTTTGGACATGTGTTCAGACTTTGACACAGAAGTATAGAAATCTTCAAAATAGCCTTTGGACATGTGTTACGTTCAGTTTTCTAGTTTTTCTAAGTATAAACTTTGATAATATCATTTACATGTTCTATCATCTGCATAGTCTATTATTCAACAATTAAACACGTTAATAGTTTTTGATTTATTTTGTTATCTTCAAAGTATCATAAGGGATTTTCCTAACATAGAGTAGGTTAACTCTATGAAACTATTTAAAGGCTAGTTTTTTTTAAGATATGCATAAATTCTGAGAAGTTCAAGGTTGAAAGAGTGAACACAACTAAAAATCAATCTTGATTCAAAGATATTTTGTGTGAGGTTTATTGTCTAGGTTTACACAAATAACTAGCAATTCAAGACTTAATCCATTAGCTAGTTAACTAAGCTTGATGATTTCTAACCACCTTTACATATCAGTTTGACTTCGACGGAAAATCATAAAAGGGAAATAGTGAAGTTAAATGAAACCGTGCATATATGGAAACCACTAAAGCCGATTTGGTTTATCGAGAAAAAAGGAGTGAATTTATTCGTATAGAGGATGAAAATAGCTCGCCTTAATTCAAAATAAGCCTCTTTGAATTCATCCTGGTTTATAGCAGCCGTGATAGAGGACGACTAGTCGATCGTATGGTCAACAGAGGACGTTTGGTCAATCTGGGCATTTGACGCAAACACTGACGTTGCTGCTGGAATTTTCACCAAAAAAGATTTTCTGCAACTGAAGTATCCAAAATGCTCTTTGTCACGAAAATTTATTAAATGAAAGCCAGCCCCCTCACGTAAGACTCCTTAATAAAGACCAAGCTCGAAATTGGCAAATATGAAAAATCTGAAGTCCCTCGTACTGTCAATCAGAAAATTTAAAGCTTAAAAAGGAACACGTTCTAAACTTACGGATGTCACATAGCTAAACCCAACATAGCAAGTTCAAATCCACCTTACAAGAGCGAAAGCTTAGTAAAATAAAGAAAAGAACCGAAGAGAACTGGAAAAACCAATGAATTTGAAAAGTCTATATCCAGGTTGGAAATTTTAATTTCACTCTTTTTGAAATAAAAACCGAAATTTTCTGGAAATGGCTCACGTTGCGTTCAACCATTCCCCTCCATTCTGTGGCTGTAATTTTCATTCAGTGATGCTTCTGTAGCATGCGTAAGCAGGGACGTAATTATCAAAAGACGACAGGTTTGCCACTCCATAAATAGCGACCACAAGATAAGGATTCCTTATCCGAATAAAACACAAAAAGCACACGTGCGCACTCTCACAAGCTCGAAGTAGAACACGACCATACATGGAGGAGGTGGTGATAGTCGGTGCCGGCATCGCAGGTCTGGCGACGGCAGTGGCCCTTAAGAAGGTCGGTGTCCGAGCCCTCGTCCTTGAGAGATCGGAGGAGCTCCGAACGACCGGTGCGGGTCTCGGTCTCTTTGCTAATGCGTGGGTTGCGCTCGATGCACTCGGCGTTTCGGACAAGCTCGCAGCCCTGTACACTCCTATGGAAAAGTGAGGTCCTTGTTCGCTCTTTGCTCTTGAAAACAGATGTCTGATTATTGCGGAATGTTTTATCGTTTCGAAGTATTAAAACTCGGTCCAATCTTTAGTTCAACAATCATGTACAGATCGAGAGTTAAATGCGTGATTTCTCTGCTATTAAAGATGACAGCACTCAAATTTGATTGATGCTGAATTAGTGTAAGCATCTTTTAGAAGATATTAAATATTCCTAATCTTGTGCTAGCTCGTTGGGGATAAAACCAACTCAAAGTAAATCACTTTTATAGTGAAAAGTAGTTAAAAAAATCAAAACCCATTTCAATCGCAGTGACTAGACCTTCATATGATGCAATTTTTTTTTTTTTTTTTTGGTTATTAACAAACTGTGTTAGTTAGGTATTAAAAAAATTGGTCAAAAAGTGGTCACACATCTTGCACGGGGAGAAAATCATGAAAATTGAGATCATTCCCAGTTGTAAAGTGCACCGTGAAATTTACCTATTGAGGTTGCTAATGCGATTAATGCTTAGAATAAAATAACTAATTAGATATTCATCAAATGAAGGGAAAAAGTGCAATATCAGTGAGAAAGAGCAATAGGCTTTTCAAGCAAGATATACTGAGTAGAAAGATAAGCTCTACATTGGTTTTGTACTTTGTTAATTTGATTTTAGGATTCGCTGTTTTGGGAGCTTCTTAAATCGGTTATTGATCCAGGATGCTGGACCTTGATTTGTCCTACAATTTCTCAATGATGAAAAAAAAAAAATTTACTTATTAATATTCTTTTTTGTTTTGTTTTGTTTTGTACTTGGTCAGGGGATCCATAACTGATGTCAAGACTAAATCGATTCAAGAAGTGCATTATCCAGGCAACAGGCGAATCTCAAATTTCCTCTCATATATGCTACCTACCTTTCCATCATCTTTGTTTCCTTAATATACCGTTTAATGTTTCAGACTGATTAATTTCTTGTAATTGGTTACTATATGTTTTATTTTGCACAAAATGATACAAATGACCGTTAGAAATATACCATGAATGGGACTATTAGCCGCTATTTTGACAACTCATCTTTTAAGAAGATCATCAATAATAGAGTTTGAAAATATAATACTCCTTTTGTTAGATAGAATTGGGAAATCTATTCTATTACGTTGTTGAAAATATGTCTAGAATTTGAGACTCGTAAAGAGAACTTGATCCAACTAGGTTTCCTAGATTAAGTATAATTCCCTAAGAAATTTCCTATTTTAAAAGGGGTCTTTTTTCGTGAAGAGCAACCCTCATTGAGAGAACAATGAGAGTGTTTAATTAACTCAATTGTAATTATAATTTTCGTTAGTGGGTCTTGTGTCATTTTTCGTGTGGAGTTATCTCCTTGACTGAGTCATGTAAATTCAATATTCAATTTATTTTCTTGTCCTGTTTATCTTATACTTCGACTGTTTGTTTTTTTCTCCCACAACAAATGTTATTATTTTATGCATGTCATTTTGTATTCCAAGGATAGAAAATCATTCCATTTGGATTGAGCAGGAATGGAGCCCAACCAAGAGCAGTCCATCGAAAAGTCTTGTTGGAAGTTCTGGCTGAGGAGCTTCCTCCAAATAGCATTCGATTCTCTTCCAAGATAACTTCCATCGAAACCCAAGTAGAACACGGCTTGTCCATTTGTATTGTCATGCTCGATGATGGGACCATCATAAAGTCTAAGGTTCCCTACAATTTCTAGAGAACCTTCTTTTGAATTCAAATATGATGAGGTAACTTATTCACTTTAACTTATCCACACTGAAAATATTATACATGTAGGTTGTTATAGGATGCGATGGCGTGCACTCTATCGTGGCCCGTTGGCTTGGACTTCGCCCGCCGGTCTATTCAGGCCGGTCAGCAGTGCGTGGGTTGTCTGTGTTCCCAAAAGGTCATGGTTTTGACCATGGCCATGCGATTCAACAATTTGTGGATGTGGGCAAGAGGGCAGGTTTTATTGCTCTCAATGATAAGGAAGTGTATTGGTTCTTCGCGGCCACGTGTCCTCCTAAAGGTACCATGTATACTGCATTTTATCTTCTGCTGAGATTCCCAACCACGATGGCTCCTTCAATACTAGCTTACTAATCCTCCTCGATCCCTAACGCTTCCATTTATAAAGGTGTGGAAAAAGGAGCAGATCCAGAAATGATACAAAGGGAGGTGATGGAAAATTTGGCGAAGGACTTCCCACCTGTGTACCTCGATGTCATTAAGCACTCCGATCTTTCGAGTTTGACATGGGCGCCCCTGATGTTCCGATATCCTTGGGACATCCTATTCGGAAATCTATTCCGATCAAGCGTCACGGTGGCTGGAGACGCTATGCACCCGATGACTCCTGACTTGGGCCAGGGGGGATGTTCGGCTCTCGAGGATGCGGTGGCATTGGGTAGGCACCTCGGGAACTCCATTGCCGAGCACGGCAAACTGGTGACCGGAGACATCGGATTTGCTATAGAGAGGTACGCAAAGGAGAGGAGATTGAGGGTGGCGACACTGATAACAGCATCGTACTTGTCGGGATGGGTGCAACAAGATGGGTCTAATCGATTCATGAGGTTCCTAAGAGATGTATTCTATGGGTTCCTCTTGGGTAGAGTGGTGAAAGGTATTGCAAAATATGATTGTGGGAAGCTTCATGGTGTCTCCCCTTTGCCTTAATGTGAATCTGAAAGCTCCATCTAGTTATGGAGTTGCAATCGGATTTTGGTCTTCTATTTTATTTAATAATCGATGATGAAATTCATTGCAATGCATAACACAAAAGTTCATCGTATTGATTGTCTCAGGGTTGCACTTGTTTTTTTTATTTTTTATTTATTTTGTATGAATCTTTTCACTTGATGATCAAGAGCATCATAGGATTAGGTTTGGGTAGGATCTTTTTAAGTTTGGGTTGATATTTATTTGATAGTGTGGTGGATATGCGGATTCTCAATTAATACCGTACTTTTCTTGATGTATTTAATAAAAATTATAATTAAGTAACAAGATTCGTTGGATTGAAGTGCCTTCTGTCATTGGCAGACCGAATAGCTTTTTCTTAAATTCCAACCAAGCGCCGCCGTCAAACATTATTGTCTTCCCCACTTTTGACCTCGTGATTGTTTTTTACTTTTTGGGGGCCGGGGGGAGGAATCAGGAGGAGAAATCCCATAATTACCCTCCCCTTGACTTCTTGGCCGAGGTGAAGAGCCGAGGGCTTAATGGTCTCTTGGCGTCCTGGGCGCCGCCCTCCGGACCTTCTTGTGCAGAAGGCGAAACGCAAGAGCACAGACGTTTGCAAACATGGACTTTTCTTTCTTCGCGTGATTCCTTTTTTTTTTAAAGTAGCAATTCGATAATTATATTTCATTTGGTTTCAAGATCTTTTATTTTATTTTTTTAATTACGTGAAATTTAAATAAAGGCTAACCAAATATAACTTGTTCACCCTTGACCTTCTTCTTTAAGTTTCAAACAAAAAGAGATTTCCCACTTTTTTTTTTCATGAACGGTGCACTAAAATACAGCAAGTCATACATTGTATTTTCTTTGACAGTATAAGCGAATAAAATAATCTTGAGAAAAAAAGATGACTTTCCATGCATGCTTGGTCTTGATACTTGGCCCTTTGGAGCGCCTGTTACCAAGTCACGAGGAAAACTCCTTCGATTGTCGTGAGGCAAACCATCGAGTTTAAATTCATAATTTCTTTTCATAAAATTTCATGTGATATCGAGATTTAATTTAACATTTTGAAAAAAAGGAGAAATTTAACATTAGAGGATTTTTTTTTTCTTTTCTTTCTTTTCTAACCCGACGATCCAAGATCGATCTATCTCTTGCTCCCTCCCCCTGCTTCCTTTGATTTTCCTCCATTGTCTTACCATTTCTTCGTTGTTTCAGGCCATTCAAGTGCACGAGTAATGCCACGTCAATCCTATCCAAAACCATTCAATATCCGACCCACGCGCAGGCGCCGCTCATGCGTGTGTTGCACGCACAAGGGCGGTTGTCACAATGTCGTCAACGACCTTGGGGCTGACACGACCCATTGACCCGCCCGAACTAGTCAACCGTGGACCAAACCGGTCAACCGATTGGATCAGACGGTTGGACCGGACGGTCGAGCCAGGAACCGGTCGGACTGGATCTGAGGGGTCTTTACGGTCGCGCGTGTGCTCCACGCGTCGTGCACTCAGGCGGCGCGTGCGGGCGCACGGTTTGCGGCTACTGGTTCGTATGATTATTCTCTATGTTGTGGTGTATTTATTTATATGTTTGATGATTTTATAGATGTGAAAATGCATACGAAACCCTAAATACGTGTATTTTTAGTATATTTTCGCATATTTTTCTTGCATTTTTATGTGATTTTGGAAATACATATGTTGGTTTACATGTATGTTATTACATAAATATTATTAAAATGTGATTCATTGATAAATATAAAGTTTAATTTTTATTAATGAATAAAATAGAGTATGATACGTGATTTTAGTGATATATTTCCTCAATCACTAAAGGTAAAATTACATGTATATGATGTATGTGAGAAATAAAGTTTATACCCCGATATGAGTGAGTTTCAAGAATTTAATTGAGTTGTGACCGCCAAAGTGGCACAGTCACATTCGGACCCACCCACCGGAAGCCCCTGCATCCTTTCTCCCTTTGATTTTTTTTCTTTTTATTTTTTTTTTTCTCTTCACGACAACAGACATACATCAACTCAGACTTGTCGTCAACTTTAACCCCCGTGAATCGCCTTCCACCACCGCCTCACTGCCGTCTCGGTCCTCCGTCATTCGAGCTCAAGTCTCAGGTGTTGAATCCAAGTGGTCGGCAGAGGCAGCGGGCGAGGTGGCGGCGCGGGTTGTCCATGCGGCGGGGGGCCTCGACCTCCACCGGCGCAGGGGGCGCGGGAGGAGTTGGACAGGGAGGAGGCGGGCAGAGGCTATGGAGGCCAGAGGAGAAGTGGGCGAAGACGGCGGTTAAGCCCAAGCCTCAAGCTAAGTTGGCTTCTTGTTTTTGTCTTAGAAGTCATTGAAGAAATAGTTGTCACACACCAATTAGTTGTCTTCATTTTGCTTGGACCAAACTCCAATTGTTCTACATGTTGTCTTTACCTCCTCCTGATATCATGGAGTGATTGCATAATCTTTCTCTACATCTTTCTGCTTTTCTTATAGCATTAAGCCCAAGCCTCTCTTTTCTCTCAGGTGCAATTTCATCAATAGGCCTAAAGATCCAGGCTATTGACTTGCATTTGAATTATTAGTGTTTTGCTCTATGGCATTTGCAAGAATTGTTCGGGGCAACCTGAGAAGAACAGGAGGTGCTGTTGGGAGCCTTGCAGATGGAAAAGAAGAAATTTTAGAGTACTACTCGCGAATTCATTTTCCTTTTCTTCTTTCAAAAGTTTCCCCATGAGAAGGGATTTTTCGACCGCTTACCATCGAGTAAGTTAGATTATGCTAGTAACTGGAGCAGAGGAATTAGGACAACCCCACTTGATCAATTTCCCGTCGCGAGAGGGCATTGGCAGAGTCCGATTCTGAATATGAGAGGGACAGATATCCAGGTCTTGAACCGACTAAGCCTGGAGAAAAGCCAAGGGTGGTCGTTCTTGGTACCGGTTGGGCGGCTTGCCTGTTTATGAAGGGGCTTGATATGAGCATATATGATATCGTGTGCGTTTCCCCCCGAAATCACATGGTTTTCACTCCCCTTCTTCCATCGACATGTGTTGGAACTTTGGAGTTCCGTTCAGTCGCAGAGCCCGTGAACCGGATACAGCCTGCTCTTGCGGCAACTCCCAATTCGTACTTCTATTTGGCTTCCTGCACTGGAATTGACGCTGCCAAGCATGAGCTTGTCCCTACAATTTCTAGAGAACCTTCTTTTGAATTCAAATATGATGAGGTTAACTTAATGACTTTAACTTATCCACACTGTAAGTACTATACATGTAGGTTGTTATAGGATACGATGGCGTGCACTCTATCTTGGCCCATTGGCTTGGACTTTGCCCGCCAATCTATTCAGGCCGGTCGGCAGTACGTGGTTGTCCGTATTCCCAAAGGGTCATGGTTTTGACCATGGCCATGTGTTTCAACATTTTGTGAATGTGGGCAAGAGGGCAGGTTTTTATTGCTCTCAATGATAAGGAAGTGTTCTGGTTCTTCATAGCGGTGTGTCCTCCTAAAGGTACCATATATATTCCACTTTATCTTCCGCTGAGGTTACGATGGCTCCTTCAATAGTAGCTTACTAATCCTCCTTGATCCCTAACGTTTCCATTCATAAAGGTATGGAAAAAGGAGCAGATCCAGAAATGATACAAAGGAAGGTGATGGAAAATTTGGCAAAGGACTTCCAACCCGTGTACCTCGATGTCGTCAAGCACTCCGATCTTTTGAGTTTGACATGGGCGCCACTGATGTTCCGATATCCTTGGGACATTTTGTTTGGAAACCTAGTCCGATCAAATGTCACGGTGGCTGGAGACAATGCACCCGATGACTCCCGACTTGGGCTAGGGGGGCGTTTGGCTCTCGAGGATGCGGTGGCATTGGGTAGGCACCTCGGGGACTCAATTGCCAAGCACGGCAAACTGGTGACCAGAGATATCGGATTTGCTATTGGGAGGTACGCAAAGGAGAGGAGATCGAGGGCGGCGACACTGATAACAACATCGTACTTGTTGGGATGGGTGCAACAAGATGGGTCTAGTCAATTCATGAGGTTCCTAAGAGATGTCGTATTCTATGGGCTCCTCTTGGGTAGAGTAGTGAATGGTTTTATAGGATATGATTGTGGGAAGCTTCCTGGTGTATCCTCTTTGCCTTCATGTGAATCCGAAAACTCCATCTAATTATGGAGTTGCAAATGGGTTTTCGTCTTCTATTTCGTTTAAGAATTGATGATGAAATTTATTGCAATGCATAACACAAAAGTTAATGGTATTATTTATCTCAGGGTTGCACTTGTTTTTCATTTTTGTAATTCTTATGGATCTTTTCATATGATGATCAGTTGCATCGTGGGGATTAGATTTGGGTCAGATCTTTTTAAGTTTGGCTAAAATCAAGACACAAAACACAACAATAGGTACAACCTATCCCTACATTGTTACGTAAACAAATCAAAGAGCACTTTAGGTGCATTAACTATTAATGTGTAATTTATATATATATATATATTAATTATGTCTCTATTTATGTCCAAACTGTAATTAGTCACTCTTATAAATACATGTGATATAATCTTAATTGGAGATAAGCCACCACAAACACTTTACTGTTATTTTCTCTCTGATTCTAAATATCAACACGGTATCTATTTAGGAAAACATATCAAAATTTTCAACATCTTTACCCCAAATCAAACTTCCTTTGCTTGACCGACCAAAAAAAAAAAAAAAAAAAAACTTCCTTTGCTTCAATTATTATCTCAACATATCCAATACATCTCCAAATTGTTCTTTTTCTCTGATATCTCTTTACCTATCATCTTCTTGTTATGTTTGTTTATCGTTATTTTTTCTCTAATTCTAAATATCAGCATGGTATCTGTTTGGGAAAACATATCAAAATATTCAACTTCTTTGCCCCTAATCAAACTTCCTTTGCTTCAATTACTATCTCAACATATCCAATACATCTCCAGATTGTTATTTTTCTCTAATATCTCTTTACCTATCATCTTCTTTTTTTGTTAATCCCAATTTCCCATGACCTCTTAATAACATTGCGTCCCTTTTCACCTCTTCTTCCTCTTCTCCATTGCTCCGATCTTGCTGTTGCCGCTCAAATCACAACTATGCAATCATCCTCACCATCTCTCATTCTTCTCACCATCACAAGTCTTGACTCCATCAAACTCGATGCTGAAAATTACCTTTTGTGGAAATCTCAATTTATGGAAATATCAATTCGAAGCTATTCTAATTTGCAATTATTTGATGGTCTAAGTGGATGCTCTTTCCATGTCAGTTGAAGCTTATCAATGACCATAATGGGACTGTGGTGGTTAATACCTCCTATTCCACTTGAGTCATGACAAATCAATGTGTTTGTAGTTTGATCAATTCGACTCTCATAATCGAGATTTTCTATGAAGTTCATGACCTTTGGACATTTTGGAGATTCGGGCTGCTCTAGGACAGCACTTTATTGAATGCTGGGCGGCTAGGGAAATTGGACAAAAGCTTGACTTTCATAACAATGTCAAGAAACCCGATTAGTCCATGTCTGATTATTTTTGACATCTTAAGTCAATTGCGAGCTCTCTCAATGTAATCAACTGCTCCGTGTGAGCATGATCCTTTTTTCACCATGGTCACAAATGGCTCTATAATTCTTCTTCGTTCTCATCTAAGAGGAATGATTTTCCTGGAAATTTGAATGCATCATCTTTATCCGATATTTATCATGCTTTGATTAGTCACGCCACTTCATTTAACCCCTTGTTTTGAGGATCTCAAGGTGGACATAATTCTAGAGGCCAAATATACGGACAGGAAAGGTGAATGGTTTTTGAGTGGTCAACCGAGTTGGTGATTTTCCAATGATCGGTTTTGTTCACAATCAGTATTGACCCTTGTTGCTGATCATTCCTCCATCTTCTCTAGTTGATCTCGTGGTGGTTCGAAGCCCTATCATCCCCCATTCACACAGGGAGGCAATCTTGGATCTAGGTCTCATCTTACTTGTTTGATCTATAATGGGGTAGGACACACCGATTTGTCGAACTCCTTCTCAACTTTCTTGATTAGTGAAACCTATGATCCAACGTGGTATCTTATAATTCTAAATTCTAGACCCTTTTATGATTTGACAAAAGTCTTAGTTGGTAGTGGTCATTTATTGCCTTTTAAGTTGATAAAACCTTTTTACGTATTGATTCTCGATCTTTGTTGTTATCTCCTAACTATCATGTCCCTAATTTTAGTTACAATCTCTTTTTAGTTACTCAACTTAGTAGTAGAAGTCATTGTGGCAACCCAGTCATCCATTATTGCATAGAAACTAAGGAATTATTTTTTAATGCCTAAACAAAAATATTATAATTAAATTGCATAGGACATAGTTTTAGGAGTATTTATTGTTTAGTTTATAATTTTTGACCATTGCATTTGTGTTGGACTAGCGGATAAGTTTGAATTAATGGTTCTAGGCTTTAATTTTGGAAGTTGGATTAAGCCCATGATGAGAGAGAAATTGACCAAGCCCATTATTTCTTTGATGGCTGAAATTATGTGCACAAGGATTTAGAATTGACATGCGAATGATATATGAGGGAGGCCAAATCCTTTAGTTGCGGGAAAGAAATAAAGGACAAAAAAAAAGGAAGATTTGCAAGTTTGTCTCTCCATGCAAGGAAAATATATATAGATTATATATAGATTGCAAGGAGATGATTAGTCAACGAGGGCCATATTGAGTAATATATTTCTTATTTTAAAACAAGAAAGAGTGCGTTGTCAAGGAAAATCTCACAAGTCCATGGTCATGAGTAAAAAGAAGGTAAATAAAATAAAATTTAGGCTTAGTTCGTTTACATTTTCTAGATTTTCCGGCATTCGTTTTAAGGAAAATGAATTGTTTGGTGAAAACATATTCCAATAAGGCAAAAAAAAAAAAAAAAAGTCTTCTAAAAAAGGAAAAATGTTATTTATTTTCGAAAAGTGGAAAACATTTTTCCCACTTGCTCTCTTTTATCTTGCGCCCCTACAAACCTTCACTTCTTTATATATATATTTTAAAATATTCAAATTATTTTTTTTCTTTTCTTTTTTTCGTTTTCTCTCCTTTGTTTTCCTTTTCTTCTTTCTTGGCCAATCACTAGCCACATGCAAGCTTAGGCTCGTCACTTGCTAGATCGGCGATCACAAGTGTCAAGCTCAAGGCTTGCCAATCTAACAAGGCTTGAGGCTGGCAATCTCAAAGCTCCCAAATTTGGAAAGGCCTGTAATCGGTGAGCTCGAGCTTGTGGCGAGACTCTGCTTATCGATTTGGCGAGCCTTGAGCTTGCTTGCCTCAAGCCTTGCCAAATCGATGAGCCAAAGGCTCTCACTTGCCGATCGAGCGAGCCTTGGCTTTAATGCATCTAGTGAGTGGCGAGCCTGAGCTCACTAGAGGTGGGTGAGCCTCATGCTAGCCAATGAGCTGGAGGTTTGCTTGTGGCTAGTCGCTAGCCATCGATGGGGCCGAAGATCGACTAAAGAAGAAGAAGAAAACAAAGAAAAGAAAAAGAAAGAAAGAAAATTAATAACCACTTTCTTTAAAGAAATAAAAATCGATTTTTAAAGATAAAAGATAACAAAAAAATATTTACATTTTTAACAAAATAAAAATAAAAATATAATAATTATTGAAAATGAGTGTATAGCAAAAAGATTTTATTTACCAAATAACGTAAAATATCTTTCGCTTCATTTTCATATTTCATCTGAACACTGAAAAATATTTACATTTTTTACAACTAATTTTCTAAAAATATTTTCCAAAAATGCCGCATTTTCTATAAACGGAGCCGAAATAGATTGTGCCGAGACGTGATTGGAGAGAGAGTGGAAGTGAGGTTGTCGGCCAGCCCCTCGACCGAGACACCCCTGGCCGTTTTCTTCCAGGACGATGGCTATGACGGTCCTGCTGTTATCCCCTTCCCCGGCACCTCTTCCTACTGGTCGACGGGCGTTCTTTCCTTGCTAACGGTGAAGCTTGTTGCTACTATGACCGAGCCACTCGCGACGAGTCGCTGCTTCGCTTGCTATGCCGACTACCCGAGTCCAACGTAAGCTGCTGCACCGCACCTCTTGCCTCCGGATGACAACCCGCCGCTGCTTCTCACTGTCGTAGAGTCGTTGCCTCCGCATCCTCACACGCGAACCGCTGCTGCAACTGCAGTCTCTGATAAGCCTAGTCCATCTTCTGGTCACGCCCTTCGCGCCCTGCGACGTCCTTGCTGCTTACCTCCCACAGAGGACTCAAAAATCATGTGGGATGACATAAATGAGATGTGTGGGAAGTTAGACCAAGTAAAAATCTTCTCTCTCACCCAAGCACTCTCATATCTGAAGCAAGGAAACATGTCTATTACGACATGCTTCAAAAAGCTATTATCTCTTTGGAATGAACTGGAGGTAGCAGAGGAGAAGCTCGAGGGAACCAAGACAATTCTATAGCAGTACAAAGCGATGAAAGAAAGAGAGAAGGCAACAAGATTCCTTTTGATTTTGAATGAATTTTTCTTGACGTTCCAATTTCAAACCTTGGTGATGGATTCGGTATTGCCGCTCAGACAAATATACCAGTTGTCCGTTCAGGAAGAAAGCCAATGGCTTACTTCGTCGGAGTATGCAAAAGGAGCCGATAGGATCGTGCTCGCAGCTCGCCGTGAATGGAGAGAGGTTGTGTGCAAAAACCTAAATGAAAGAAAGGGTGCGGCATTAGGGTTTGCTGAAACAAGAACCCATAAAAGGCAAGCCATGGACAGCTCAGATCGCACCTAAAGATTAGACTGCTTATGGTTGGCGATCCTTCTCCAGAATAGGATAGTAGATATGGCAGCAGAATTAAGGCATCCAATGGCTAGATCTTTGCGACGTCATCCAAGAATTTTAGGTAGAACTCAAAGGGAAAAGGTAAATTATTTTGTGAATATTGCAAACGTCCGCATCACACTATCGATAATTGCTGGAAATTGCATGGTAAACCTAGAGAGAAGGGAAAGAAGGAAAAAGAAATTTTAGCTGCTTACCAGGTCACTAGGTCAACTGGTCCAAATGCTAATTAGCCCATCATGTATGGACAATATCAGTAGCTTATGCAAGCATTATAGAATTTGGGCACTTCCAACAAAAGGGGAAATTTCTCAAGTATTTCTCATTGCTTGATAAATTCTATTTCGAGAAATGCTTGGATAATTGATTTAGAAGCTAGTGATCACATTATTTGCGATAAAATTTTATTTTCCGTTATCCATGAATAATTACATTTGCCTATTTTTGTGCGACTGCCAAATGGAAATGTTACTCATGTCACAATGATGGGCACATTAAATCTCAGTTCCCAAATCACTCTACAAAATGTCCTTTATGTCCCCGAATTCCAATTCAACCTTATTTCCATATCTAAAGTTTGCCAAAAAAAAAAAAAAATAAATTCATGCCTGGTCCTCTTTGATTTTGATACTTATTTCTTTCAGGCCCTTTCGACTAGTAAATTAATGGGCTTGGGTAGTCTCTCTGAAGGGCTATTTTTTTGGATTAGCTTTCCAAGCACTTTAGATTTGTCTTGCATTTCCTTGAATAAACAATCATTGTGTAACTTGACTACCAATGATAGAAATTTTCTTATACATTCTAGAATGGGCCATAGTGCTTTATTTTCTTATCCTCAATGCCATATTTGTCCGCTTGCAAAGTAGTCACATGTTCCATTTCCATTTAGCAAGACTCGTGCTAGTGATTTTTTTTTCATTAATTCATGTTGATATTCGGGGATCTTATCACACAACACATCATGATGTGTCTTGTTTTTTCCTGACAATTGTGGACGATTACTCCCGTGCCACATGGGTTATCTTGATGCAGTCAAAACATCAAGCTTTCTCCCATTTAATATTATTCATTTCCTTATCAAAGAACCAATTTGGGAAATTCTATTTAGCGCATTCACATTGATAATGGGAAATAATTTTTCAACAATCATTGTCCCTCTATTTTCTCATCTCATGGCATCCTACATGAGAG
The DNA here is from genome assembly GCF_016545825.1 of Eucalyptus grandis. NCBI lineage: Eukaryota > Viridiplantae > Streptophyta > Magnoliopsida > Myrtales > Myrtaceae > Eucalyptus > Eucalyptus grandis. The sequence continues at coordinate 49,481,587 of NC_052616.1, read as the reverse complement.
TTCCTGGACCTACACCTCGCAGTAAAATGGGATAGTGGAACACAAACATTGCCATTTTTGGAAGTTGCATGTGCACTGAAATTCCAAGCCTCCATTCCAGAAACCTTTTAGGGAGATTGTGTGGTCACGGCTACTTACTTGATCAATCGCATGCCCACTCGAATCCTCGATAGAAGAAATGGGTCCCCACACCCAGAGTAGTATATTTATGAGATATCCAAATTTAAAGAAAGGATACCATGTCTTTGAGCCTTCCACAGGTGAATTCTTCGTAAGCAGGGACATTTCTTTCCATGAGGACATCTTCCTGTTTCATGAAAATCTGCTGTCAAGATTCAAGCAACCGGGGGGATTCTCATCAATTTTTATTTGAGGATGCACTATCTGCAGATTCAAAGTATGTTCTGACTATGCCTTCAGCACCCGCTCCAATTCCAGATGAGAATATTGCTTCTGTTTCAACATTAGAACAAGCAACTACTAATATGCCCATTGAAGAAGCTTCCAGTTCTTTACCAAGGTCTTCTAATGATGAACCATCATCCTCTCCATCGATGCAGGATCCTCCATGGTGTTCTGGGTGCCCCACACGTCCACCAACATGGACTAAAGACTATGTCTGTGCTGCATTCAACTCACCAAGTATTAATTACCTAATCTTATCCTATGTTTCTTTCGATCAACTTTCTCTAGAACATAGGTGTTGCATTGGCTGTATATCAGAAGAACAAGAACCCTCTAATTATGATGAGGCATCCACCGATCCACGATGGAAAAAAGCTATGGAAGCTGAATTATAGGCCTTAGTAGAAAATCAAACATGGGAGCACTCACCGAAAGCCAATTGGATGCAAGTGGGTGTACAAAATCAAGTATCAAGTAGATGGCTCTATTGAATGTTACAAAACTCGATTGGTGGCTAAATGTTTCACACAACGAGGAGGTTTTGACTATCATAATACCTTTTCTCTAGTGGCCAAGGATGTCACAGTTTGTTCTTTCTTATCAGTTGCAACTCTTCATGATTGGGAATTACACCAAGTGGATGTCAATAATGCTTTCCTTCATGGTGATTTGGATGGGGAAATTTATATGGAACTTCCTCAAAGATTACAGAGACAAGGGGAGAATAGGGTATGTCGTCTCCGAAATCCCTTTATGGCCTCAAAGAGGCCTCTTGGCAATGGTATGCCAAATTTGCCAATGCTCTTGTGGCTGCAGGTTTCGGCCAATCCAGATATGATTATGCCTTATTCACATGGACAAAATGTATGTCATCCATCTTCTTGATGATATATTTTGATGGTATACTTATTATGGGAAATGACATAATTGCCACAAAGAGCTTTAAGGAGTCAAGGGATTCCTCTCAGCCAACAAAAGTTTGTACTAGAGATTGTATCTAAAGAAAGTCTATCAAGATGCAAACCGGCTATTATTCCAATTAAGCAAAACACAAAGTTAACTACGACAGATTATGATGTGGGAATATCTCAAGATGATGATCCTATACTTCGAGATCCGTCGAGTTATTGGAAGCTCATTGGAAAACTTATATATTTGACCATGACTAGACTTGATATATGTTGCGTAGTCCAAACTCTTAGTTAGTTCATGCATAGTCCAAAGCAGTCCCATATGAATGCCGCTCCAAAGGTCGTAAAGTACTTGAAGAAATGCCTAGGATTTGGGACACTTCTTTCCATGAAATGCAACATGGAAATGACAGCTTATCGTGATGCAGATTATGCTACTTATCTTATGCGCCGAAAGTCTATCACAGGTTTTTGCATTAAACTGGGGGAATCTCTACTTTTGTGAAAAACAAAAAAACAACCAACCATCTCACTATCTTCAGCTGAAGCAGAATATCGAGCCATGGCAAAGACCACTTGTGAGATAGTGTGGATACGAGGTTTACTTCGAGATTCTGGGGTGCAAGTAAAAGGACCAACCAAGTTATTTTGTGACAATGATGTAGCTATCAAACTTGCAGCAAATCCTATAGTGCATGAAAGAACGAAACATATAGAAATGGATTGCCATTTTACTCGAGACAAGATTCAAAAAGGAATAATTGAGACAAATCAGATTGGAACCACAAAACAACTGGCAGATGTTTTCACCAAACCCCTATGTTATAGACAACACGCATATCTATTAAGTAAGTTAGGTGTCTTGGACATCTACAAGCCACCAGCTTGAGGGAGAGTGTTAGAAGATATGCTCGAGATGTGACTGATTTATTATATCAATCAAATATTACATTTGATTCTTGGGATATTTTCTTTCCCTACGTTTGTATACATCATGTACTATAATTATAGAGCTCTATACACTTTAGTGATTACTGAAAGAGATACAGAAAATCTTCCCCTAAAATCTATTCTTCTTGCTCTTCCTTTGTCTTCCTCAATTCCTTTCACGACCATGGGCTGTCATTATCATGAAAAGCGAGTAAAGAACAGCCCAAGTGCCATAACTTGGCATGGAGGGATACTTAAGTGCCATAACATTAAAATGGTACACTTGAGTGCTAGTTTTGAAGTTAAATGGGACACTTAAGTGCCACTCTGGCGAAAATCCAGCCAAATGGCTGACGTGGCGACTTTCCGGCGAGTTTGGTCCAAAACGGCGTCGTTTTGCACGCTGATGTGGCGGAGAAAATGCAAAAGCGACGCCGTTTCGTGTCTACGTGTAAATAATAATATAAAAATTAATTAAATTAGATTTAAAATTAATTTTATTTAAAATATTCAAAAAATTTAAAAAATTAAGAAAAATTTTAAAAATTTTAAAAATTAAGAAAATTAAAAAATTAAGAAAATTAAAAAAAAAAAAAAGGGGCGGCGAGGGTTGAGCCCTTGCCGCCGCCGCCTCCTCGCCGTCGCGGGGAAGGGCGGCGACGGGAGGGCAGTGGACGGCCGGGTCGCCGGCCCCCGGCGACCCTCCCCACTCCCCACTCCGTCGTCGGCCCTTCTCGGCGGCGGCGGGGAGGCGGCGAGGGCCCGCGAGCCCTCGCCGGATCGGGAGAGGGCCACGACCCTCACCCTAGATCCGGGCGCGGGCCGCGACCCTCGCCCTAGATCCGACGAGGGCTCGCGGGCCCTCGCCGCCCCCGCCGAGAAGGGCCGGAGACGGAGTGGGGAGGGTCGGCGGCCGGCCGGCGGCGAGGGCCCGCGAGCCCTCGCATAGATCGGGGCGAGGGTCGCGGCCCTCGCCGATCGGCTCGCATTCCGGGGTCGTGACCCCGGCCGACCCTCCCCCTCCGTTGCCGGCCCTTCTTGGCGATGGCGGGGAGGCGGTGGCGGCGAGGGCTCGGCCCTCAGCCGCCCGTTCGAACCCCCCTTTTTTAATTTTTGAAATTTTCTTAATTTTTGAAATTTTTTAAATTTTCTTAATTTTTAAATTTTTTTAATTTTTTTTTTTTGAATATTTTAAATAAAATTAATTTAAATCTAATTTAATTAATTTTTATATTATTATTTACATGTAGACACGAAACGGCGTCATTTTTTGCATTTTCTCCGCCACGTCAGCGTGCAAAACGTCGCCGTTTTGGACCAAACTTGCCGGAAAATGGCCACGTCAGCCATTTGGCCGGATTTTCGATGGAGTGGCACTTAAGTGTCCCATTTTACTCCGATATTGGCACTTAAGTGTACAATTTTAAAGTTATGGCACTTAAGTGTTCTTTCGTGCCAAGTTATGGCACTCCAAGTGTCCCAAACTCCATGAAAAGCAGAGTCGTGTGCAGTAACAATAAGCCCGTTCATATTTATGGAATTTGTTTAAAATTGCAAAGTGCCACGCTAGATAGCTACTTTTGAGGTCAAAATCAGCGTCCTGCTGTCATTATTGAAGAAGAAGCATGCAACATCCTCGTTGCTCAAGCCGTAATGCGAGACGGCTTTACAGTCATGCATCATTGGCTGTGGGAATGGGACATCTCATGAACGTATCATAGGCAGTATTGTGCTTGGCCATTTGACCACGACTCTTCAAAAGCAAAGTTGTTCATCATTGGCCGTGTGAATGGGGCATCTCATGAGCGCAGCATAGGCAATATTGTGCCTGTGCATTTGGCCACGACACTCTTCAAAAGCAACCATATTGGCGAGGATGCAACTGAAGTGATCATCAATTATTATTTTTGGAATTCCGATGGTTCCGACGGTCAAATTTGATCTCCAAGAAGGGTCGGCTTCCCTCTGCTTGAATCCAATTCCCACTCGACAGAGCTTAGAAGCAAAGCAAATCTGATAAGATAATGAGCTCGTCTGCTGGATAAATGTGAAAACCCGAACCCAACCTTACCTTTTTTTTAGGACCTGCTTTCTATAACAACCGACTTGTCATTCAACATGAAGTTTCTCAAAAATAGGAGGAAACTAGAAGGCAAGATGGGCCAAAGACAAGGCTTCTTTCAGAACATTAGTTGTTTGGAACGAATCCTCCCGAACAAAGTACAGGACCTGGTTCTCAGACCAAAGAAGGTCCGTACAAGAATTTCTTAATGGGGATCGGTCCGTACAATCCCTGCCCTTTGGAACTGAATGATGAGGCATCCATCAGAACACCCATTTTCAAAACATCAGGTCCTGAAACCACCGGTGCTCTCCGATTAGCATTGCCGGATCATTTCCACTTTCGGCATCACTGTGTTGATGAGGTCCTCGAGGCGGTGTAGTTGAGTTTGGTCCAGCATGGCGTGGAGCTATCTCCACTCGTGCTCTTGAAGCATCTGCATCTGCCTTGCCCGTGCTGTTACGGGCCAATAGAGATGATGCAGGGTCGGCACGCCCCGTCATATTCTCTGGCAAAGTGTGCGACTCTGAAGATGCTACAGCTCAATCCATTTTGGTGCTGCCTTCGTATCTTCCGACATTGTAGCCAATAAGCACCGCCTCATGAGATCGATCCCATGTTCGCCCACGGTTGCTTGACGACCTCCTCGACCATCGTCCATGCCGAGCTAAATTGTAGAATCAATGTGAATTTCTTGCTGATATTTCAATTGCTAGAGAGAGAATTGAAAGGACATTAGAAATTTAGCTCGATCCCATGTTCGCCTGCAGTTGCTTGACGACCTCCTCGACCATCATCCATGCCAAGTTAAATTGTAGAATCAATGTGAATCTCTTGCCGATATTTCAATAGCTAGAGAGAGAATTGAAAGGACATCAGAAATTTAGCTTTATCCAAGAAAAATGTTAGGGACATGCAGAGATTTTAAAAAATGTATAGGAACATGCTGTATCGCCAAGTCCTCGACAACTTCATGAGCGGTCGGATGGCCGGTTAAATTATTTAATTTGGTAAAATTAAAATAATATTTATCTATTTTTTACCCAAAGTTGACCACATTTGGCTGGGCCTAACTTTCCCGTTCAACATCTCTTGATTTTTACCCCTACAAAAAGCTCCTAACCCGATTGTTTAAAAAATGCTTTTTTTTACCTAAGTTTGGGAAAATTTTTATCGGTCAAAAAATATATTTTCAAACATATTTTCAAATGGTTTGACTGAGCAACTATCCAACTTTCTCGTTTGAATGTCGAAAAGTGCTACGAAATTGAGGATATCTTCATTGTATTCGACAAATCTTGTATGGACCCAAGAACACTTCAAAGTCTTAAAAAGTTGGTACTTCACGATCTTCCAAAATTGAAAAATATTACCTTGCTCATTGATCTATCTGTATTTAAAGAGGGTTGAGATAGCTTCATATCCATCTTTCTTGAAACTTCACTATCAATCTAAAATCCATTGACGATAAATAAAGATGGTTGTCTGCATAAGTGTGGCAAGATAATAATATTGAACAAAAGCTTACGATCTTTTTACAATTTCAGTTTGTCTTTCTCTATAGCTCTCTACTATTTGTACATCTTGTGTGTTGTTGCTGTACAGGTGATGAAAACCATCTAATTGGTAAAAAAATTTAAGATTGATATTTGTGTATTTTTTTTAATCTAGATTTGACTATATTTTGACCATGCATAATTTTTTTGCATCAACGAAAAGTCTAATACTGTGGTTCGATATGAAAAAAGTGTTGGAATCACGATGGTCTAGGTTTAACACAATCTCATTACATTGAAAATGAATTGAGAGGTTAAAAGGTTCTAATCAAATATTTAGATAATCCTTATATTCCACACATAACTTTTAGAAAGAATACTAAAAACAATATTAGGCAACTAGAGTATTTTCAAGTAATCGACAACATTCTGTATATCACGAATTGCACTAGACTAAATTTAGCATACTCAATAGGAATATTGAGTAAATGTATAGGTAATCCTGGTCACCAGCATTTGACTGCACTGTTGAAAGTGTTAGATTATCTAAAAAAAAGTAAAGACCATGTTATGTAAGAAGACAAATATCCTATTGTTTTAAAAGGCTATATTGATGCCCACTTGAGAATTATGATTAATTGAGTTGACTAGCGGATATGTGTTACGTTAGGAGGTTTCGTAATATCGTGAAAATCTAGTGGATATGATAGAGGACGACTAGTCGATCGTAAAGAGTGGTCAACAGAGGACATTTGGTCAATCTGGGCATTTGACGCAAACACTGACGTTGCTGCTGGAATTTTCACCCAAAAAAAGTTGCTGCAACTGAAGTATCCAAAATGTCACTAAAAAATTGTTAAATGAAAGCCAGCCCCCTCACGTAAGACTCCTTAATAAAGACCAAGCTCAAAATTGGCAAATATGAAAAATCTTACTGTCAATCAGACAATTTACAGCTTAAAAAGGTACACGTTTTAAACTTATGGATGTCACAAGGCTAAACCCAACAAAGCAAGTTCAAATCCACCTTAGAATAGCGAAAGCTTAATAAAGTAAAGAAAAGAACCGAAGAGAATCTGGAAAAACAAATGAATTTGAAAAGTCTATATTCAGGTTGGAAATTTTAATTTCACTCCTTTTGAAATAAAAACCTAAATTTTCTGGAAATGGCTCACGTTGCATTCAATTATTGCCCCCCATTCTGTGGCTGTAATTTTCATTCAACGATGCTTCTGTAGCATTCGTAAGCAGGGACGTGGCTATCAAAAGACGACAAGTTTGCCACTCCATAAATAGGGACCGCAAGATAAGAGACTCCTTATCCCAAAAGCACACGTGCGCACACTCAACAAGCTCGAAGTAGAACACGACCATGGAGGAGGTGGTGATAGTCGGTGCCGGCATCGCAGGTCTGGCGACGGCAGTGGCCCTTAAGAAGGTCGGTGTCCGAGCCCTCGTCCTTGAGAGATCGAAGGAGCTCCGAACGACCGGTGCGGCTCTCGGTCTCTTCGCAAATGCATGGGTTGCGCTCGATGCACTCGGCGTTTCGGACAAGCTCGCTGCCCTGTACGCTCCTATGGAAAGGCGAGGTCCTTGTTCGCTCGATGCTCTCGGTGTTTTGGGAGCTTCTTAAATCGGTTATTGATCCAGGATGCTGGACCTTGATCTGTCCTACAATTTCTCAAAGATGAAAAAAATAATTTTACTTATATATATATATATATATATATATATATTTGTACTTGGTCAGGGGATACATAACTAATGTCAAGACTAAATCGATTCAAGAAGTGCATTATCCAGGCAACAGGTGAATCTCAAATTTCCTCTCATATATGCTAATTTACTGTTTAATGTTTCAGACTGGTTAATTTCTTGTAATTGGTTACTATATGTTTTATTTTGCACAAAATGATACAAATGACCGTCAGAAATATACCATGAATGAGACTATTAGCCCTTATTTTGACAACTCATCTTTTAAGAAGATCATCAATAATAGAGTTTGAAAATATAATACTCCTTTTGTTAGATAGAATTGGGTAATTTATTCTATTATGTTGTTGAAAATATGTCTAGAATTTGAGACCCATAAAGAGAACTCGATCCAACTAGGTTTCCTAGATTAAGTAAAATTTCACAAGAAATTTCCTATTTTGGATCTAATTCTTTTCTATATAAGAAGGGGTCTTTTTCGTGAAGAGCAACCCCCATTGAGAGACCAATGAGAGTGTTTAAATAACTCAATTGTAATTATAATTTTCGTTAGTGGGTCTTGTGCCATTTTTTCGTGTGGAGTAGATCTCATTGACCAAGTCACGTAAATTCAATATTCAATTTATTTTCTTGTCCTGTTTATCTTATACTTCAACTGTTTTTTTTTTCTCCCACAACAATGTTATTATTTTATGCATGTCATTTCGTATTCCAAGCATAGAAAATCATTCCATCTGGATTGAGCAGAATGGAGCCCAACCAAGAGCGGTCCACCGAAAAGTCTTGTTGGAAGTTCTGGCGGAGGAGCTTCCTCCAAATAGCATTCGATTCTCTTCCAAGATAACTTCCATCGAAACCCAAGTAGAACACGGCTTGTCCACTTGTATTGTCATGCTCGATGATGGGACCATCATAAAGTCTAAGGTTCCCTACAATTTCTAGAGAACCTTCTTTTGGTTTCAAATATCATGAGATAACTTATTGACTTTAGCTTATCCACACTGAAAGTATTATACATGTAGGTTGTTATAGGATGCGATGGCGTGCACTCTATCGTGGCCCGTTGGCTTGGACTTCGCTTGCCAGTCTATTCAGGCCGGTCGGCAGTGCGCGGATTGTCCGTGTTCCCAGAAGGTCATGGTTTTGATCATGGCCATTCGATTCAACAATTTGTGGATGTGGGCAAGAGGGCAGGTTTTATTGCTCTCAATGATAAGGAAGTGTATTGGTTCTTGGGGGCCACGTGTCCTCCTAAAGGTACCATGTATACTACATTATATCTTCCGCTGAGATTCCCAACCACGATGGCTCTTTCAATACTAGCTTACTAATCCTCCTCGATCCCTAACGCTTGCATTCATAAAGGTGTGGAAAAAGGAGTAGATCCAGAAATGATACAAAGGGAGGTGATGGAAAATTTGGCGAAGGACTTCCCACCCGTGTTCCTCGATGTCGTCAAGCACTCCGATCTTTCGAGTTTGACATGGGCGCCTCTGATGTTCCGATATCCTTGGGACATCCTATTCGGAAACCTATTCCGATCAAGCGTCACGGTGGCTGGAGATGCTATGCAGCCAATGACTCCCGACTTGGGCCAAGGAGGATGTTCGGCTCTCGAGGACGTGGTGGCATTGGGTAGGCACCTTGGGGACTCAATTGCCAAGCACGGCAAACTGATGACCAGAGACATTGGATTTGCTATAGAGAGGCACGCAAAGGAGAGGAGATTGAGGGCAGCGACACTGGTCACAGCATCGTACTTGTCGGGATGGGTGCAACAAGATGAGTCTAGTCGGTTCATGAGGTTCCTAAGAGATGTCATATTCTATGGGCTCCTCTTGGGTAGAGTAGTGAATGGTATTACAGAATATGATTGTGGGAAGCTTCCTAGTGTCTCCTCTTTGCCTTCACGTGAGTCTGAAAGCTCCATCTAACTATGGAGTTGCAATCGGATTTTCGTCTTCTATTTTTGTTTAGTAATCGATGATGAAATTTATTGCAATGCATAACACAAAAGTTCATCATATTGTTTGTCCCACGGTTGCACTTTTTTTTTTTTTTTTTTTAAATTCTTATGAATCTTTTCACTTGATGATAAGTTGCAATATATGATTATATTTGGTCAAATCTTTCTAAGTTTGGGTTGATATTTGTTCGACAGTGTGGTAGATACGCGGATTCTCAATTGATACCTTACTTTTCTGGATGTATTTATTTAAAATTATTATTAAGTAACAAGATTCGTTGGAATGAAGTGTCTTCTCTCATTGGCAAACCGAATATCTTTTTCTTGGATTCCAACCAAGAGCCGCCGTCAAACATTGTCTCCCTCACTTTTGACCTCGTGATTTTGGTTGGGGGGTTAGGCAATAAGGAGGTAGAAATCCCATAATTACCCTCCCATTGACTTCTTGGCCGAGGTGAAGAGCTGAGGGTTTAATGGTCTCTTCGCGCCCTGGGCGCCGCCCTCTAGACCTTCGCGTGCGGAAGGCGAAACACGAGAGCGCAAACGTTTGCAAACATGGACTTTTCCTTCCTCGCGTGATTTTTTTTTTTTAAATTGCAATTCGATAATTATATTTCATTTGATTTCAAGATCTTTTATTTTATTTTTGTCAATTACGTGAAATTTAAATATAGGCTAACCAAATATAATTTGTTCAGCCTTGACCTGATTCTTTAAGCTTCAAACAAAGAGAGATTTCCCACTTTTTTTTTTTTTTTTTTTTCATGAATGGTACGTGAAGTTTTAGCAAGCTGTACATCATACTTTCTTTGACAGTATAAGCGAATAAAATAACCTTGAGAAAAAAAAGATCACTTTCTATGCATGCTTGGTCTTGATACTTGGCCCCTTGGAGCGCCTGTTACCGGGTCTAGAGGAAAACTCCTTCGACAGTAGTGAGGCAAATCATTGAGTTCAAATTTGCGACCTCTCTTCATAAGATTTCATATGATATCGAGATGAAATTTGATATTTTGAAGAAAGGGAAATTTAGCATCAGAGGACTATTTCTTTTCTAACTTGACGATCCAAGATCGATCTCGCTCTTGCTCCCTCCGCCTAGTTCCTTTGATTTTCCTCCATCATCTTACCATTTCTTTGTTGTTTCATATCAGTCCAATGCACGAGTAATGCCACGTCAATCCTGTACAAAACCATTCAATAGTCGATACGTGTGATGTTCGGACCCACCCACCATAAACCCCCCATCCTTTCTCTCTTCGATTATATGTTTTTACTTTTTTTTTTTCTTTTTTTTTTTTTCTCTTCACCTTCTTCCCTTCACTCCGTTGTGACGAAAATAGATGTATGTTAACTCAGACTCGCCATCAACTTCAACCCCCTTCAATCACCTTCCACCACTGCCTCACCGCCATCCCAGTCCTCCATCGTCGGGCCCGAGCCTCGGATTTTGGATCTAAGCGGTCGACGGAGGCAGCGGGTGAGGCGGCAATGTCGCTTGTTGACGCGGCGAGTGGCCTTGACCTCCACCGACGCAAGGGGCATGGGAGGAGTCAGATAGGGAGGGAGAGAGAAAAGTGGGGATATAGGAGAGAGAAAAGTAGGGGAAACTGGCCTGACAATGTGGGCCCACGTTGGACATGTGGCGCAATTTGAGGTTCCTTCTCATTTGCCACATTGGAGCACTAGCCAATATTTTCTTCAGGATTGTTGCACCTTGTTTGAAGCTCTTGAGATATTGGACCTCTCTTTCCTTTGCCTCAACTCAAGCTCAAAAGCTCAAAAGCTCTTTGTCTTGGTTGAACTTGGAACCTGAAACCTCCATTGACATTGCCTTGCGGTTTAAGCATTCGCTCTGCTGCCTTTGGCCCTTCCTTGGCATGTGAAATTCCTTACTAACATGGCTTTAGATGAATAAGGTGGTGGCTATCAAGAACTGACAAGGTTTGAGCTATCCTTGTTTCTTTCCTCGCTAAACCATGTAGAGACCCATCTGACCTTTTGAGACGGTAAAGATCGGATTTTGATGAAGCATTAGGAGGGAAGCTCTTTGTTTTTTTAAATACTGGTCACAAGTAGTGAACCTTGTAGTGGTGTTACCAGGTGGTTGTTGCGAATGCTTGTTTACTTGTGTTTGTCAATGTCCATGCATATCTACAAGCTTGTTGCTTCCGATACAAGTCCTTGAACCTGATGAAAACATCCGAGTTTTTCTATGCTGATTCAGGATTTTCAAAGGACAGGATACTAAACAAGAAGGGCTGGCTTTTCTTTGTTGATGTCTTTTGGGGTTACTGACCATTGCATTTACGTCGTTAGGGGGGCCACTATTGATTGATTGTTGGTGTTTCTAGATGCAGAGCTCCCTGGTTAGATCTGCACTTGGTTTATTTAACCTCTCTGTAGTTAGACTAATAAATATTCTACATGGGATTACAAATGCACTCTCAAACAGTATTCAGCTAATGACCTTTTATGTGATGCACCTTGAGGAACTGATGAAGTTCCTCGGTGAAAAGAACTGTTCTTTCCTTTTGTTCTACTTTTGTCTGGGTGTTCATCCTATTACAGAGCAAGTGAAAGTAAACCGTTTGTGTCTGTTGATATTATTTTTTCACTGTTCTCGATCATGGCATCCCTGTTGGCCGCCGAGGAGGCTTAGCAGGATTGGCATAGCTAGAAAACTGAATATGTAGGAGGAGAATATGAAGATTTGTGTACCTTATGTGGAATCCATCGTTCTTTATGTGGAATGACGACGATCCAATGCTTAAATGATGAGCCGACGCTCGGGTTCTTCTCCTCTATGACCCTCGGCTCTTGGCTCGATGAGATCGCCACTCACGGTTTGCCTTATGTGAGGTGAGAGAGTTTCTGGAAGAATGAGGGTTAGAGGAGGGACCTTAGCGCTATTTATAGAGTTTTGGACGGGCCCTCTCATCACAGGTCGGGCCCAACTCGGCCCACACAATGCCAGGCCCATATTCGACCATTAAGAAAACCTTATGCCTCACCTTATTAGACTAAGCTCGTAAAACGGTAATTACAATCTCAATTAATGTAGTCCACATAAGGAAAATTCTTACATTCTCCCACTTGGGCTATATTAATTGAGATTATACTTTATGTGTACACCTTTATGTTGGTCTAGTGGCAATTCTTAATAGCCAATCCTATCCCATAAAGTCTCCAACATTGAATCATGGCAGTAACTGCATATATTCATACAGAGCCTTCCATGGTTACGAATGTTTTCAACTTTATTGATATGGATTCAATATGGTTGTGTGGCAAACGGATAACATCTCATAAAGAGTAATACCTTATGTGTTATCTCCCTTATCGGTCACTATTCTCTTACCTTAAGTAGTATAGAAAACCGGATGTGCCACTAGAGAATATCCTTATGGTTCTAATGAACCCACATATGTTTTAGCTTTATGTTTAACCTTTCTTTATGTGTAATCAAGACATATGTTCAAGGCTGATAACCAGATGCCTCCAGCCTTCACTCAAGGCTTACACAATACCTTGAGATTTTCATTACATATAATCAATTCAATATGGTGACCACACATTCATAAACACTTTATTGAATGTGCAACATATATAAACTTTATTAGAGCAAAATCAAAACAGCTCCCACTAAAACGACATCATCCAATGATGCTCCTTAGCCCATGTTCACGACATGTCGTTCAAGTACACAAGGGCGAAAATCTTTAATTTAGTGGGTCTACAACCACATCATATGTGGAAATATGCTATACTGTAATGTCACCATTCTGTATTGTTTCTTTATGGTCAGAAACTTGACCATCATAATCCTAGACCTCTCGAGACCCTTATTGTTGTTGACAAACAACACTGAAGAGTTATTATCTCGATACAACCGTATAAGTCTATTCATAATATCAAATATGATCAACTCTTTAATGAGGTTCCGAAGTTAAAAATCCTGAGTAATAGCTAAAATACATGTTATAAACTCTGATTATATGATAAAGGATAACATAGATTTCTATTTATTGCTTTGTCCTAACATTGCACCTTTTGCTAATACACTAGCATAAAGTGTATCCTTTATTTGGATTTTCCAAAAATTTGAATAAGGACAATACCAGATATTCAATCTATCAGCTCTAACAATAGCAGCAACTCTAGGCTTATTGAATATTTTCAAAATACAATCAACATATGCAATCTGAGATAAATCTAACATATGCTAAGAACGATCTCTATAGATCTCAATGCCAAGGACAAAAGGTACTTGACCAGGGTCTTTCAAGTCAAAAATCATCGACAATATTTATTTTATCTTATGCAGTAATCCATTGATGCTATCGCAAGTAAGTTATTATTTACATGGAATTTGAGAAAACTAAATTTTCTCCCGTTGACCTTATAGTATATACACTGATTTACTTTATTTTCAGCAAAACTCAATGAAGTGATAACATTATAAAACTTCAAGCATCGTCTGATCTACAAACTCTCTTAAGGCCATAAATAAGGGTTTTTAGTTTACACACAAGCTTACCTGAATCATCCACCGCAAAACCTTTGGGTTATTCCACATAGACTTCTTTATCAAGGTATTCATTGAGAAACACAATAACAATCATATATCTAATGTAACTCCATATAAAAATGAGCCTGTAATACCATATTCACTCTGAAATACCATATCGAGTGTGTTTTTAGTTGTTTATTACAATTTTCTCATGTACCACCTCAACGCTTCCGCGTACCTAACAAGTGATATTAGAGTAAATGGTCACATACCCAACAATTCCTGCTACTTGGGATGATAGTATTGCAGCACAACGTACACTAAATAATGCTTGCAAGCGTTACAAAAAAGCTAGGCTTGAAAGAGCCAACTTGTTGGAAGATATGCTCGAGATGTGCGATATCCATTCATATTCAAATTGATTTATTATATCAATCAAAGATTGGATTTGATTCTTGGGATATTTTCTTTCCCTTCATCTGTAGACATCATGTACTATAATTATAGAGCTTTGTACACTTTAGTAATTAATGAAAGAAATATAGAAAATCTTCCCCTAAAATATGTTCTTCTTGCTTTTCCTTTGTCTTCCTCAATTCCTTTCATGGTATTACAGCAATTGTACTCTTAATTTAGCTTCCGCCCCTTTATCAATTGATTGCCTGTAGGTCTTCCTTGTTCTTGCAGCAAAGGACATACTAACTTGAAAAAAAATGTTAGCATTCCGGTGTAGGAATCAGTTTCTTGAAACCACAAAAACAAGCAAGAAAAGGAGAGCTTTTTTTTTTTTTAACCATCACAATGACCCAAAATCAGCCATCAACTTCTAAAGAACATATCCAAGAAGAGATAATGCCAGAAGCTCCGAACATTCAAGATCTTGCCTTAAACCCACCTAGTAGAGTCGTTGGAAGCCAAGAGTAGCCGATTCGGGCCCAACATATGCAATGGCCACCATCTTAGGCCCAGCCAAATTTGGGGCAACCCTTTATCGGCCAAACATTCCAGTGGCTGCCCGTTCAGATGTAGCCTAATCCTTGATATTATGGGCCAAGCCCAAACACCTTATGGCCAGGAAATCAAAGCCACGAAAATAGTGCCCGGTCTAATGGTGGCTTGCGAGCCATGAACGAGGCAAGGCCAACCATTGGGACGGGATCCTTCAATGCGAGGTGATCGATTGGGTCGAGAGATTTGAATGCAGGTTTTCACAGTGCGGGGCAAAAAACTAAGTCGAGTAATCTGGGTATGGGAGAAAATCCCTACCCATTTCCGCCGCCTGGGTTCTTGCCATATTCGATCTAAGCCATGACTGGTCACCTAGAGCCCAGCGACCCCCTATTTGTCTCCATCGCTGATGTACCAGAAATTCGACTAACCACCCATCAGTTAACCGGATCGGAAAATTACTTGACTTGGGCATGAGAGCTTTAGCGAGCTCTCATTACGAAGGATAAAGATGGTCTTATCAATGGGACCATTCCGACCTCAACATATGAAAGGATGATACGGTAATGGAGAAAATGTAATCATCTAGTGAGAACGTGGATCGGACATTGTGTTTCCCTTGAAGTTGCAGCCGGCTTACCTCCCATAGAGGACTCAAAAATCATGTGGGACAACATAAATGAGATGTGTGAGAAGTTAGACCAAGCAAAAATTTTCTCGCTCACCCAGGCACTCTCAATCTGAAGCAAGGAAACATGTCTATTATGACATGCTTCAAAAACGTGCTTCAAAAAGCTATTAGCTCTTTGGAATGAACTGGGGGCAGTAGAGGAGAAGCTCGAGGGAACCAAGACAACTCTACAGCAGTACAAAGTGATGAAAGAAAGAGAGAAAGCAACAAGATTCCTTTTGATTTTGAATGAATTTTTCTTGATGTTCCAATCTCAAACCTTGGTGATGGATCCGGTATTGCCGCTTGGACAAATATACCAATTGGCCATTCAGGAAGAAAGCCAATGGCTTACTTTGCCATCCCTAGCTCGGACCCGCCCACCTCCGGCGCATCGCCCGCTTCTTCTCCAGCCTCCATCGCTGCCGCTTGCCTCCTCCCTGTCCAACTCCTCCCTCGCCCCTTGCGCCGGTGGAGGTCAAGGCCCCTCGCCCTGTGGACAAGCCGCGGTACCGCCTCACCCGCTGCCTCTGTTGACCTCTTAGATTCAACATCTAGGGCTCGAGCCTGAACGACGGAGGATCGAGACGGTGGTGAGGCAGTGGTGGAAGGCGATTCACGAGGGTTAAAGTTGATGTACGTTTAGGGGTGAGCATGGTCCAGGTTGGGCCGATCCACCCCCTAACCGTAGGACCAACCCGCACAGGGTTGGTCCTCAATTTTTGGGACCAAGGATTGATCCTATTGAGCTTGGGACCGATGACCGAATCGACCTAGTGGGTTCAATCCGGTTCCAGGGTCAACCCGATACCAACTGATAAATTTTTATTTCATTATTTGTACTCCTTAGAAAAGCAATTGAGGACCGAACCAACCCAATGGGTTCGGTCCGATTCGAAGGTCAACTTGGGTATAACCATTAATTTTGTTATTTCATTTTTTGTATTCCTTGAAAAGGCAACCGAGGACCGAACCAACTCAATGGGTTTGATAATAAGCAAGGTCAGCTAAGAAAGGCAAGCGGTGAGGGTCGAGTGGGGTAAGCGTTGAACAAAGTGAGCATCGAGTGTCAAGCGATGAGCAAGCCAAGTGAGCATCGAGCGACGAGCGGCACAAGTGACCCAAAGCTAGTGAGACGAGTGTTGAGTGGCAAGCGGAGAAGTTATTTCTTTCGATTTTGGCAAATTGAAAACTAAGAGGACAAATAAGACAGAAGAGAACGAGTATTAGAGGAGAATACTGTAAAGAGTTGTTTATGCCCTTTTGGACGCCGTAAGACTTGCTCATAAAAACATTTTCCTCCATAAATTATGACTATTGATACCGTAAAAGACATTAAAAATCTAAGTTATTAAAGAACAATGTAAAAACTTGAACTCCTTATTAAAGAGTTGTTTTATGTTAATGACGCCATTTATTTTAAGGTTTTCTCTATATAAAAAAATTAAAAATAATACATTCGATATAATATATATAGTCGGGGTTAGTCCGAGTTGGACTGACCCTAAACTCCCAAAACTGAGGACCAACTCGCACAATGCTTAGGATCAAGGACTGACCCAGTCTCCCTAGGAACTGGACCAGGACCGATAAGGTTGGGCTGGTCTAGGGTCGATCCAGGGTTGACCCTGAACAGATGCTCACCCTTACGTACTTCTGTTGTTGTCACGGCAGAGCGAAAGGAAGAAGGTGAAGAGAAAAAAATAAAAAAAAAAAAAAAGAAAAAAAGAAAATGAAGAGAAAAAAAGTAAAAACATATAATCGAAGAGAGAAAGGATATGGGAGGGTTTCTTGTAGGTGGGTGAAGACGTGAAACGTGTCAGCTATTGAATGGTTTTGTATAGGATTGACGTGGCATTACTCATGCGCTAGAATGACCTGAAACAATGAAGAAATGGTGAGACGATAGAGGAAAATCAAAGGAAGGAGGCAGAGGGAGCAAGAGCGAGATCAATCTTGCATCGTCGAGTTAGAAAAGAAGAAAAAAGAGAGAGAGAAAAAAAGAAGAAGCTATCCAACGCTAAATTTCCCCTTTCTTCAAATTGTCAAATTCAACCTCGATATCACATAAAATCTCGTCAAGGAGGTCACGAATTGGAATTCGATGGTTTGCCTCACGATAGTCAAAGGAATTTAACAAGCGCTCAAAGGAGTCAAGTATCCAGACCAAGCATGCATAGAAAGTCATCTTTTTTTCTCAAGATTATTTTATTTGCTTATACTATGAAGGAAAATGTGGTGTATGGCTTGTTGAATTTTCATGTACCATTCGTGAAAAAAAAAAGGTGGGAAATCTATATGTTTGAAGCTTAAAGAATCAGGATTTTAGAGATGATCTTGTATGCGAAGTTGCAAAGGCTAATGGGCCGAAATTGTTCTAGCTTTTCTGGGTTTTTGGTTTTGGGGATGAGAGTGATTTGGGTTTTATTGAGGGCTGGATTTAGGGTTCCGGTCTCGAAAAAAAGTTGCACTTCCCGAAGAAAGTCTCCTTTAATGTCTTGCCAATGCTGCTGGAAAAAAAGACCATTCAGACCATCCGGCCCAGGAGCTTTAATAGCTCCCAACTGGTTGGTTGCTTCGGAAACTTCTTCCATAGTAACTGGTGTAGTGAGTTTAAGGTTCATAGCCGCATCAACCGACATTGGAATTTGATTTAAAATGGGCTGGAAGTTCCTGGGACCCCCTGATGTATAGAGGTTTTTGAAAAAATCCACCGTCATTTCCTTGAGAGTTTCGTCGTTCCTTACCCATTGTCCTTCCGCATTCAGCAGCATCGAAATTCGATTCCTATTTCTCCGTTGTATGGTTGTAGCATGAAAAAACTTTGTATTCCTATCCCCCCATTTCAGCCACTTAATTCTGGATCGCATACTCGAACATCTCTCCTGGCGCCAAAGAGATTCAATCTCTTTATAAATGTGTTGAATTCTTTGATGATCGTAACTCAATGTAGGGGAATTCATTAGAATTTGAAGTTCATTTTTCAGCTCTTCGATCTTCTTATAAGCATTGGGGAATCTTTTTTTGCTCCATGCAGCTAGTTGTGATGCCACTAAGCGCAGTTTCTCAGCCATATTTTTCCTTTGGGAATTCTCCCATGTGCGTTTGACAATTCGCTTGCACTCCTCATCTTCGGTCCAATAAGCTTCATATTTAAACTCTTTCGTTTGCGAACCTGATTGGGTACAAGTGACAAAATAAGCGGGCTGTGGTCGGACCCAATAGCTGGTAGGGCTGTAACTTCTGCATTTGGATAGGTTATCCTCCATTCCATGGTACAAAGAGCTCTGTCCAACCTTTTTTTAACATTATCGTCTCCATACCTTCTATTTGTCCAAGTAAAAGCGCACCCTTTGCTTTCCAGATCCATCAACGAGCAAGCATGTAAGAAGTCTCTGAATGCTGTTAGGCGAAAGTGTTCTGCCAACCTCTTACCCACCTTTTCCCAATGGTACAAAATTTCATTAAAATCCCCGATGCAAAGCCAAGGGAGATGATGGAAGGCACTTTCTCGTTGAATTTCATCCCATAGTAAAACTCTGTCACGAAAATCATTGGGAGCGTGAAGGAAAGTAATCCGCATAAGCTGTCTAGTGTCATGAAGTTGGCACTGGACATTAATAAGATAATTAGAATGCGATTCCACGGAAATAGTGACCCGATCATCCCAGAAAAGAGCTAGGCCCCCTGAGGTTCCTGTTGGATGCACCAGAAAACTGTTTGAGAGCTTCAGCCGCCTCCTTAGTCTTTGTACCGTCTGCTCTTGGTTTTTAGTTTCCATCAAAAAGATAATATTGGGCTTATCCTGAGTTACAAGGGCTTTCAAAGCCCGAATTGTCAGGGGGGAGCCCAACCCCTGACAATTCCAACTAAGTAGCTTCATGGTTGACCCGGTGGCTTATTAGGGCTAGCCACCAAAGCCCATTGAGTTGTTTTCTCCTCCTCTGTAATAGGGATCTCCACTAATTGTAGGTTATCAGAGGATGAGGTCTTTGATGATTGGGCCCCATATGGGCAAAACCTCTTCCCTTTCTTTGATGAATGGAGCTTGGAAGATTTGGCTTTTCCTTTAGCTGGGGCTCTTTCAGCCATTGGCTGATCCCGCCTCTCTGTTTCCGCTTCTTTTAATTGTTCGTTATCCATTGTCATTGAGGATTCCGTCTCTAAGCAGCTATTGCCTCTTTTTTGAGGTCCTTTTCCTTCAAAAATAGTTAGGGCTCGAGAGGAAATGAGATGGTCATCCTTTTGTTTTGGCGCCTCCTCCGATAGGTGTTGACTAGGGGTTGGTAACAGGTGTTGCGGTGTTGTGTTTTTTGCTGGCTGAGCATGAGAAGTTTCTGCAACAAGAGGAGGTTCTGGTGCCATTTCTTGGTCTTCAAGGAGTTGGGCCTGTTTACCATAAAAAATTTTACCGTAAGGGCTGAGTTCTCGAACCTCTGCTCGCAGCCAGTTGCCGAAATTCCTTGGTAAGCTCTCTTCCAGTCTTGTGGTTTCATGTGTAATCTCTTTGCATGCGGTAGCATTATGACCAATTCTACCACAAGAATAGCAATAATGCGGCAACCGCTCGTATTTGAATTCAATCCATAATTTTTTCCTTCCTAAGTTGATGACGACCCCAGTTTTGAGAGGGTTAGCTAAGTTCAAATTGATCCTAGCTTTACCAACTCGATATTTACTGTTGCCTTTAGCTTCCAGCTTCACATCAATGACTTCGCCAATCTTTGAAGCTACCTCTCTAACAACGTCCGTCGTTACTCTGCCAAAAGGTAGGCCAAACAGCTGAACCCAAAAGGAACAATGAGAGAAATCATAACACATTTCTGGAATGTCAGGGTCACATGGCTGGAGCACAAGGAGGTTGCTAGCGAAAGACCATGGCCCGGAATCTAAGACTCGCTGCTTGTCGGCTTCTGATTTGAAGGAGAATGAAAAGAAACCGGGTTCTAATAAGGTACAGGATAGATTTTCCGTCTTCCAT